>NC_056729.1:1576535598-1576553098 GCF_019279795.1 Protopterus annectens
GGGGATAAGGAAGGATGTAGCGAGAGTTGTTCTAGTGGCAGAGGTGAGGTATGCATTTTGTCTATAAAGCATACCAAGTTTTTGATGGGTCTTTTTGATGTTTTTTTGTAGGTGAGAGGTAAATTTAAGTTGGTTGTCAATTTGTACCCTAGTAGTTTGGTGTCTGACACCAATTCTAGGGGTGAGTTATTTTGGCTAATGATTGAAAATGTATTCATATTGAGAGAAGTAGCTTTAGAAGGAGTAATAATCATAAGTTTGGTCTTGGAGGCATTAAGAGCAAGGTGGTTTTTTAACATCCATTGCTCTGTTGTAGAGAAAGCATCCTGAGTTAGTTTTTGAAGTGTAGTGATAGAGGTGGCTAAGCAAATGATTGTTGAATCATCTGCATATTGGATGATGTTTGAGAAAGGGAGTGATTTGTGAAAGTCATTTATAAATATGTTGAAGAGAACAGGACCGAGAATGGAGCCTTGTGGAACACCTGTGGGGTACTAAGAAATGAGGAGGTAGTTTTTTTCCATTTTACTGCTTGATTTCGGTTGGATAGGTAACTGGAGAACCAATTCAAGGAGGAAGAAGAAAGGTTAAGTTCAGAGAGCTTAGTAATGAGTAGGCTATGTGAGATGGTATCGAAGGCTTTGGAGAGGTCTAGTAGCAATGTAGAAACAATTAAGCCAGAATCACGAGCTCTATTTACTGTTTCTAGGAAGGAAAGGAGGGCAGTCATTGTGCTGTGGTTGGGTCTGAAGCCATGTTGTGTGGGAGTTATAAGGTGATTGTCTAGGAGATGAGGAAGAAGTTGAAGTTGAACACATTTTTCTAGGATTTTTGAAATAGGGGACAGGATGGCTATGGGACGAAAGTTAGTGATGTTGTTGTTGCCCCCTTTGTGGAGAGGAATAATATATGCCTGTTTCCAAATTTGGGGAACTGCGCATTCTTTTAGGGAGCGGTTGATTAGGATGCTAATGGGATATGCAAGTGTTTCAGCAGCTATACTGTGAAAGTAGGAAGGTATGTTATCAGGGGCGTTGGTACCAGGTTTCAGTTTGAGAAGGAGTTTCTTTATAGTAGATGTTGGCACGGGAGAAAAAGAGAGGGGAGTGGGGTTGGGAGAGTTGGAGGGTGGAGGTGTTTGGGGTAAAGGTTGGGTAGCAGAAGAGGTGGAGGAGTTAGAGGAAGGGAAGCAGGGAGTGGAATTTTGGAAGGATAGAGTGTGAGTGGGGGGAGTGGAATTTGGGAAGGATAATGTGTGAGTGGGGGGGTGAGGGGATGCTTGAGGGTATGGTGGAGTTGGAGAAAGAAGAGGTCAGTTTGGCAATAGAGTCAATAAAAAATGAGTTAAATTGGGTGGCCAGGTCTAGTTCAGAGGCTTTTGGGTCTGGGGTGGGAGTATCTGGAGTACTAGGGTGAAGGAGACTAGAGATCCCTTTCCAGAATTTTTGAGGGTTGTTTTTATTTTGGTTTTGGAGTGTAGAAAAATAGTTTCGTCTATCAGAAGTGATGAGTTTCTTTACTTTATTTCGAAGCATTTTATATTCGTTAAGGAGCAGATTTGTCTTAATTTTTTGGTAGCGTGCCCAGACTTTATCTCTATGTCTCATAATGGCAAGAGTATGTTTGGATAGCCAGGGGGCTGACTTTGTTTTTATTCTCTTAGTCCTTAGGGGAGCTTGAGAGTCGAGTAATTGCAAGAATGTTGTATTAAAGTGTGACACTGCCATGTCTAGGGGTAATGTTTTTAGACAATTCCAATTAATTGTTTGTAAGGAATTTATGAAGATAGTTGGGTTGAATTTTTTGTGGTCTCGGATAGTTATATAGCTGTGGGTTTGTTGAAGGACAGTGGGTAGTCGGTTAGTGAAAATGGGTAGGTGATCACTAAGAGAGTCTGGAAGGGTGCCACTGTTGGAGAAATAGTGAGGATGGGAGACAAGGATCCAATCCAGTATACTTTCACTGGAGAGGTTTTTTGCGGGGCGAGTTACTGAATTGATTAGTTGAGAGAAGTTGTATAGGTTAATATTTATGGAGTTTGTTGGAGATTGTATACAAGCCCAATTGATGTTTACATCTTCTAGGATTATGGTTTCATTACTAATGTTACTAGAGATCCAGGAGAGGATAAGTTCAAGAGTGGAGATATTATCCCCTGGGGGTATATAAAGGGATGCTAAACAAATGTGTTTGTGATCATTGATTTGTAGTAGAGTAATGAGAAGTTCAGCATTGTTAAAGTGTGGAGTAGGTTTATTGTAGGGAGTGACTGCTAGGGAGGATGAATATATGAGGGCTACCCCACCTCCCTTTTTGAGAGGTCTGTCTTTCCTGATGATGGAGTAGTTTGGGGGAATAATCTCAGAGTCATTTATATGTGGTTTTAACCAGGTTTCAGAAATAGACAGGATATCAGGTTTATTGTGTATGAGACATGCGTGGAGGTTTGGGACTTTATTTACTATACTTTGGGAGTTTAAGGAAGTAAATAATAGGGATTTATTTGTGGTTGTTATAGGGGATGGACCAGGGTTTGGGTGCATATCGCCAGAAATGAGAGTATTAATACACTGTTGTATGAAGCTGTTTGTATGAGCAGATAGTAAAGTAAAGAGTTTGTCTTCTGTTGTGTATTGGAGGGATTTGCAAGTAGTTATAGAGATGGGGGGTGTATTGTAGGAGAGAGTCACATGTAGAGAAAAAAACAATGAACTACTTATAACTTATTAGTACAGTAACCAGTAGTACAACCAGACAATATTTAAACTGTGCCAATCATCTAAACACAATAACCATGAACATACATATGAATGACAGGGGCATGAATATTAAATAAACACTCCCTTGTGTTAGCTAATCATTGAACAAATGTACAGTGTGCACACTAAATATGCATGTAGCAGAAATGAATATTCATATAACTGTACAAGTGGTGACTAACAAGTGTGTCAAAGGTCATGGATGGATGCAAACACATTTTGTAGAAAGAAAACAACTGTTAAAATAGAACAACTGTCAAAATAGAATTAAATCTTCCATTTTAAAGCGCATTTAATATTAACACTTTCATTCAGACCAGGGTATATATATATATATATATATATATATATATATATATATATATATATATATATATATATATATACACATATTGTGTATAAATATATGTATATATATATATATATATATATATATATATATATATATATATATATATATATATATATGTATATATATATATATATATATATATATATATATATATATATATATATATATATATATATATATATATATATATATATATATATATGTGTGTGTATATATATATATATATATATATATATATATATGTGTGTGTGTGTGTGTGTATGTATATATATATATATATATCGATATATATATCTATATATATATATATATATATATATATCTATATATCTATATATCTATATATATATATATCTAGATATATATATATATATATATATATATATATATCTATATATATATCTATATCAGACAGCATAAAGTTCCTGTCCTTCACCATCTCAGACATAGGAAGCAAAGTGAACTTTCTAGACGTGACACTATCCCTGGACACTAAAGAGAACAGGTTCTCGTCCACTCTCTACAGGAAACCCACCCACAGAAACAACCTCCTTGACTACAGAAGCCAGCACCCAGGCTTCATGAAAAGGAACATCATCAAGGGCCAGTTTGTCCGGCTCAGCCGTATAGTCAGCAACAATCAGGAGTTCACACTCCAATGCAAGTTACTGACCCAACTATTCACTGACAAATTACCCCCCTCAGCTCATCAGCAAAGCTGCCACAGAGGTCACAGAGAATAGACTCCCCGGCACAAGCCCATCCTCACCTATGGTTTCTCTGAACCAGTGAAGGAAGAAACGACACCTCAGCCGCGTTTCCCCATCCCCATCAGTAGTGACAGCACCACCATTAGAGAAACCATCTCTAAGTACTGGGGCATCATCACCAGCAACACAGAACTATACAAGACCCTAGGGGAGGCACCTATATTTTGCTACAAGAGAACCAACTCTCTTAAAACACTGTTTGAGAGGCAACCAACAGACCCAGACAAAACAGGCCCACCTAGCCTAGTTGGCACCCACCCCTGCGGACAGTGTGTATGCTGTAAACACATCCGCACCACCCCTCGTGCCAACTCCCACAAAGGAGTACCCCATACTCTTTCAGACATCACTACGACTGCAACAGCAGCAACGTAGTGTACTTAGCCAACTGTCACCACTGCCCAAGCTTCTATGTCGGCATGACCTCTAGAAAGCTCAGTGACAGAATTAAAGAACATATGCAAGCAATCAGGAAGAATGATGGCTCCAATGCACTAGCCAGGCATACCCTCACCTGCAGCACACCCCCAGCCATCAAATTCCTAGTGTTAGAACAAGTACACACATTCACACAAACTTCCAACACCTTCCTGGAAGTACAAGAACTAAAATGGCAGGTAGAACTCAGGGCAGACATCCCCCCTGGCCTAAATGGAAATTTAAATATCAAAAGCCTTCTTAAATGGCTCAGATAAAATTCACACAAGGGTTACCAACCCCCACAGATCACATACATATCTCCTCCTTTACATGGCTGCATGATTAGAATGTCTCCTCCTCTTTTTAACTGTGCTATAAATACTGCAAGTAAAACTTTGAAAAGTAGATTTCTGAAGAAGTTCATATTGCTCAATAAAAGCAGCGAACGAAAGCGCTTAAATCTACTTTCCGTGTCAGCGTTTTCTTTGCTCCAGACAGGCCACCCAGGCCTCACCACAAAGTATAAGTTTCATTTTCCTGGTAGTAGCAGTACGTTTTGTATAAGTTTTATTCCCAGCTACCTGGCCATGGAAGGAGCAAACGGCGCGACAGAAGGAGCACAGAGTCAAGATTTATTAGACCTGTCTACCTACAGTATCCCGGAGGACTTGACACCTCTAGCGAGGGCACTGTCCCAGTCCCCGGCGCTTGCAGAGAGCATCATCAAAAACCTGGGACTCCAAGTTCACCCCAGGCCACCGACAAGCAACGGAGACAGAGGAGACAAAGGAGAGCCTTCTATGGCAAAAACAGCAGGTCTGAATGACATGCCCAACCTGCTCAATCAACTACTGGACCGAAGAGAGAATCACCAAGGACACCAAGAACTCCAGGTGCACCCAGTAACACTGACAAGCTATGGAGGCAGAGGAGATAAGGGAGAGCCAGGGGAGTTAAATACAGTGGGCACAAACGACGGACCCAACCTGCTCAAACAACTACTAGATCAGAGAGACTCAAACCCGTTCACAGACTTCGAACATGAACGTGAGGGGAACCCAGCCTCCAACCCCAACCAAGACAGAAGCAGGCCGCCCAATGAACCAAGGATCACCGACAGCGACTGCCGGTTTTTGGCACACAAACTAGATAATCTGCTCACAAAGCACAAAAAGATCATGCTGGACAACTTTTATCTGGAAACATGCATAGCAAAAAAGATAGTCCCCAAAGGCCTGAGGATTTACAAATTCCCCAACGGTCTCAACGAAGCAGGAGACACCTACACCATGCTATGCAATATCTACAACGAAGCGGGCCTACAAGCTATTAGAGTAATTATAGACTTTAACCAGAGCAAACAAGAAGACCTACAACAACAAATCAATGGGATATACGATACCATAAGCCAACACCCCAGCTTCCGTACAGTCAAAACAGAGCTCCAATATCTCAATAACAGGCTAGCGAAACTCACTGACCAGATCACAAAAAGGAAAAAGAAGAAGCTAGAGAGAGACTTGGGCCAGTACCAGGACAAAACAGCATACCCGCTCAACAAAACCAAGGCACGACCGACACAATACAGAGGAATAAACGAGCCGAAAACATCAACGGCTGCCCAACACGACGGCCCCCAAGATAATACAAGAAGCAGAGCAGAACAAAGGCAAGCACAGCATCAGGGGCAAACGACAATGATCAACGAGGCGCCCCACACAGCACCGAGAAGGATGGGAAACAACAGCGGAGAGCCGAACGGCACCCAAGATACCCACCAGACGCCCGCACCAAACGGCAGACCCAGGCCACCGCAAACAACACTACAACAGGCAGCGCAAGGCCAAGGATTGCAACCAGAGCAAGCCCCCCCAGCACCCCCAAGACCTGCTAATGAGCAGCATTTTTTAGGGCAGGTCACAGACAATGCCCAGAGCTACCCGAACAATGCGAGAGCCTCCCAGAGGAACAGAGGGAGAGGCAGAGGAAGGGGCAGGGGGATGACTTATTACAGACCAATAACTCGGTCGACAACCAGAGCAACAAGAAACCAGCCCTATTAAACAAAGCAGTTACCGCTACTGAAGCGGTCTATAACCTCTCAAAATATCCGGTAGAAGCAGCCACAGAAGCCCTCCTAAACAAAGGGCTGAATTTCATCCCCTCACAAAGGGCCACTAAAAGAGAGGTGATTCTGGATCTCAAACTCTACTGCCGGAAATTAAACCTGCGACACATCTGCCACTCGAAAGCCAAGGCAGACAACGCAATGTTACCGGAACACGACTCCCTCAACCACGAGGCAAGCCCAGAGACAGAAGGAGTTAACAGCTCAACCCTCCTAATAGCAGCGACCAGAACAACGGATGCGCACAACAATACAGGTACTGTAACAACAAACACAGCAGTGCCAAGAGCACAAAATCCCAGAGCTTTCAGTAATGGTGCAATTATTAATTACAGTCCCTTTGATACCTTAAACTTTAATGCCACAAGGGACCTGCATACAAACGATAGCATACGCACGCTTAATCAGCAGCGTAACAGTAATGAGGACACAGTGCAGGGTGTTCCACAAAATACAAATGACATTGAAAGCTCAACTGTGTTTAATGACTCCCACGAATTTAATGACTCTATTGTGTATAGTAACTGTACAATCCCAAATGGCTCGCTAGAATTTAGTCGCACAAATGAATGCAGAGTAAGGAGTGTGCATGATACAGACAGGGGTAGACTGAACAGTTATGATGCCATAAAGGCGACAACAGCCAATGAAAATCAGTCATTAGATAACTACGAAAACAGATTGTTTGAACAGTGCAGGTCTCCAACTGGAGACAAGGTCGCAGTAAACAAATATATTAGCAAAAGTACTAGCATTTGTACCCACAGTAATGCAGCCATTTTTAACTGTATTAATGAATGTACTAGCGTTCGTACTAACCGTAATGCAACCTGTTCTTACAGCATGACAGAAGCCGAAGGTACCCACAGTAGTGCAGCCATGTCTAAGAGAGTTTGTAAAAGTACTAGCATTCGTACTAACAGTAATGCAGCCTGTTTTAACAACAAGACAGATGCCGAAGGCACCAGTGGCAAAGATGTTACATCAAATGCAATTAGATCTAATATTAAAGCAAATAAAGAGAGCACAGCCAGTAATGTATCCATTGCAAATAATGAGAATATTGCCATTAATGTATGCACGCCAACTAAAGAGAGCGACAAAAAAGCTAAGGAATATGAGAAATGTATGAATCTTGCATGCTTTAGTGATAAGTCATCTATAGCAACAAGTGTAGCAATTAGTAGCAGAGGCAAGCATCAAAGCCCTGCCGCATACCACTACCCGCACTCGAGCACCAGCATACTCGCGATCACAAAGGCAGCCTATGTGTCTGAACCCAACCATGGATCAGAGACGAGCTACCACGTGAGCGAGCACCCTAACAGAAGCAGCACCCCCATCAGCAGCATCAATAGGCATACTAGGGGGGACAAAAAGACCACGCCCACAACCCAGTGCCACAGATATGGACAGCCCCCGGAAGCCCTGTTCATAGCTCGCTGCTCCGGTACTGAGCCCCAGGAGGCAGATCCCACAGAAAGCCCACCAGCAGCTTGGAACCTCAGCCCAATGGAGCAGCCAGAGGAGCCCAGGTTCAACAGAGATATACCAAGGCCCCAACCCAGCAGCCACCAACCTACACTTGACCCAATGATCAGTATTACCGTTACATCCCCCTATGTGCCCCCAGAGGCACCTGAGGACCCCACAGGCAGCCAGGAAACACTAGATAGTGAAGACAGTTGGGTAGGGCCTAAGACACTGAAAAGGAAGAGCATCTGGAACCCAACCCTGAACCCCAGCCTTAGCACATTTTCCAAAGTGTGCGAAAACGAAATAAGGGATCTACTAGACCAGAAGCCCAAGCATAGGTACTACAACCTTAGCAAGGACGAAGCAATAGCCCTCACCTCCCTTAAAAACAACCAAGAGGTTGTCATCAAAAAAGCAGACAAAGGGGCAGGGGTGGTCATTTTGGATAAATCCAATTATAACAACAAAATGCTAGAGATCCTATCAGACAGCACCTGCTACCGCCCAGTCACTAAGCCTATGGTATTAAATAAGTTCAGAACCATAGACAACCAACTAGCCAAGATGTTAGCAGACAACAAAATCTCTGACATAGAATTTGAATTCATGGCAGTGGACTCCCCAACCATTGGAGTATTGTTTGGGATCCCAAAGATCCACAAAAACCAAGCAGACCCCCCCCTGAGACACATAGTGTCCTCAAAGAGGACAAAGACAGAATACATATCAGAACTATTGGACTATTATTTCAACCCCATAGTCCAAAGTTCAGTATTCTACCTAAAAGACTCATGGTCATTCCTGCAAGAAATCCATCAGTACCAGGCCCTAAATGATGTAACCAGTCTGACCCTTGTCACACTGGACATAGAAGCTCTCTACCCGAGCATCCCACATGCAGAAGGCACAGAAATGGTCAGAAGATACCTGACCACACACAGAAACTACAACCCCACCAAAGCAGACACACTCATCAGCCTGCTCAAGATAGTACTAAACAACAATTTCTTCGCCTTCGAAGACCAAATTTACCAGCAACTAAGAGGCGTAGCCATGGGAGCCAAAATGGCCCCCTCCTATGCAAACCTGGTATTAAGCTCATGGGAAACAGACTCCCTGACAAAACTCACAGGCTTCCAACAAGTAGCTCTACAAGCGCTATATTGATGATATGGTGTTCCTGTGGAAGGGCTCACAAGAAGAACTGGATATGTTTCTAACAGAGATCAGAGACAGCATAAAGTTCCTGTCCTTCACCATCTCAGACATAGGAAGCAAAGTGAACTTTCTAGATGTGACGCTATCCCTGGACACTAAAGAGAACAGGTTCTCGTCCACTCTCTACAGGAAACCCACCCACAGAAACAACCTCCTTGACTACAGAAGCCAGCACCCAGGCTTCATGAAAAGGAACATCATCAAGGGCCAGTTTATCCGGTTCAGTCGTCTAGTCAGCAAAGATCAGGAGTTCACACTCCAATGCAAGTTACTGACCCAACTATTCACTGACAAAAATTACCCCCCTCAGCTCATCAGCAAAGCTGCCACAGAGGTCACAGAGAATAGACTCACCCGGCACAAGCCCATCCTCACCTATGGTTTCTCTGAACCAGTGAAGGAAGAAACAACACCTCAGCCGCGTTTCCCCATCCCCATCAGTAGTGACAGCACCACCATTAGAGAAACCATCTCTAAGTACTGGGGCATCATCACCAGCAACACAGAACTATACAAGACCCTAGGGGAGGCACCTATATTTTGCTACAAGAGAACCAACTCTCTTAAAACACTATTTGAGAGGCAACCAACAGACCCAGACAAAACAGGCCCACCTAGCCTAGTTGGCACCCACCCCTGCGGACAGTGTGTGTGCTGTAAACACATCCGCACCACCCCTCGTGCCAACTCCCACACAGGAGTACCCCATACTCTTTCAGACATCACTACGACTGCAACAGCAGCAACGTAGTGTACCTAGCCAACTGTCACCACTGCCCAAGCTTCTATGTTGGCATGACCTCTAGAAAGCTCAGTGACAGAATTAAAGAACATATGCAAGCAATCAGGAAGCATGATGGCTCCAATGCACTAGCCAGGCATACCCTCACCTGCAGCACACCCCCAGCCATCAAATTCCTAGTGTTAGAACAAGTACAAACGTTTGCACAAACTTCCAACACCTTCCTGGAAGTACAAGAACTAAAATGGCAGGTAGAACTCAGGGCAGACATCCCCCCAGGCCTAAATGGAAATTTAAATATCAAAACCTTCTTAAATGGCTCAGATAAAATTCACACAAGGGTTAACAACCCCCACAGATCACATACACATCTTCTTAAATGGCTCAGCTAAATTCACACAAGGGTTACCAACCCCCACAGATCACATACATATCTCCTCCTTTACATGGCTGCATGATTAGCTTGTCTCCTCCTCTTTTTAACTGTGCTATAAATACTGCAAGTAAAACATTGAAAAGTAGATTTCAGAAGAAGTTCATATTGCTCAATAAAAGCAGCGAACGAAGGCGCTTAAATCTACTTTCCGTGTCAGCGTTTTCTTTGCTCCAGAAAGGCCACCCAGGCCTCACCACATAGTAGAAGTTTCATTTTCCTGGTAGTAGCAATACGTTTTGTGTGTGTGTATATATATATATATATATATATATATATATATATATATATATATAGGGACGGCTTGCACCTGTCACCCCTGGGCTCTTTCGGATATTGGCAAAGGCTCTTGCTACCCCCATAGTGCCTTATTTAGGCAAGGCTAAAAAGACAAAACCACCTCCATAGGTATCACAAGGGATAAGAAACTAAGAGTAATGCTACTCAACGCCAGAAGTCTAAACCTCAAGATGCACGCACTCGAAACTCTCCTTAGCATGGAGAACATCGATATCTGTGCAGTAACAGAAACCTGGTTCAGAGAGCACCCCAGCACTACCAGGTTATACCTCATACCATGCTTTTCGGCCCCAAAACTTGGACTGAACAACAAAAGGAGGGGGAGTATCGATATTCATTAAAGATACCCACACCTCCAGGTTGATGGCAAAGCACGAAGCATCAGAGACTATCCATGTGCAACTAACAGTGGGTAAAACTGCCTTCCAGTTTATAGCCTGCTACAGACCACCCTCCCAAACCCAGGAACCCCACTCGGCCTTCCTGAGAA
Organism: Protopterus annectens; assembly: GCF_019279795.1. Lineage (NCBI taxonomy): Eukaryota > Metazoa > Chordata > Ceratodontiformes > Protopteridae > Protopterus > Protopterus annectens. The sequence goes on from NC_056729.1 coordinate 1,576,546,687, forward strand.
CACTGGAAAATATGAAGGTCTCTCCAAACACCATTATATTGGGCGACTTCAACTACCCAAACATAGACTGGGAGCATTACTCTAGCTCCAACACCCTAGCCCAAAGGTTCCCAGAATTTATAAACTCAAATGCTATGGAACAACTTGTTACCACTCCCACAAGAGGGGAAAACATACTGGACCTGATCATCACCAACATGGGGACTCTATGCTCCAGACCAGAAGTGTATCCCTCACTGGTAAGATCAGACCATAAACTAATCTCACTGGAAATTCACATCCCGACCCCAACCCCCTGCCCAGAAAACCACAGTGAAAAACTTCTCTAAAGCAAATTTCATACTTCTCAAAATCGAGGTGGAATCCTTCAAAGCCCCCGGGCCTGTGGAAAATATGGCCCAGACCGCAGAATCCTTTATAAACGCATTCTATGAACACCTTCAGGAATGCATGGATCATGCGATCCCAAATAAAACCAAGACCCAATCCTCCAAAGGCAGACGTCCTGTCTGGTGGACCCCAGCCATAAACAAACTATACAATAGAAGGAGGAAGCTACTAAATGATAGAGCAAAATCCCAAAAAGGGAAGGCATCACTGATCAGTATTAGCAAAAAACTACGGGTACTCATAAAATTGTCTAAGGCCAGCTTCGCGAGAAAAATTGCACAGGACACTAAGGATAATCACACGGCTTTCTTTAGTTATGTTAGGAACCTGGGTGGTAATTCCCAGATATGCTCAGAATTAGTCCAAAATGACAAAAAATACACCGAACCACAGACATTGCCAACATCCTAGCTGACAGGTTCAGCGCAAACTCCCCCCCCCACTCCCCACCAAAAGGGCAAATATCTATCCCAGCAGAGTGCTCCCCCCTGACATCTCAGATGCTCAGGTAAGAGCCCTCTCCAAAGCAAAAACACAGCATCAATGGGACCAGACGGTGTCCCGGGCTGCGTCCTACATGAACTCCAAGAAGAGCTAAACCCAAACATAAAAATAGAAGTTATGTTCTTACCATAACGTTCCATGTTAGTTGTCTTCTTCTCGCCTTCTTCTTGCTGGATGGGTTCGGAGCCGACCTCGGCCCGACTGCCACTCTAAAAGCTCGAGAGTTGGTTCCACCGGCTCGAGGCTCCCCTTATATCCCACAATGCTAGGCGATAGTTACCTCAGATCTCGTTTGTAAGCTAACCCCAGCTTATAATAGTAACAGAATAACTGTAAAACAAAATCCACCTCTAACAGCAGGAAGAAAGAAGGGTGACCTACATCCTGAACCAGGAAATATGCATAATAGCATATGTCTAAGAAAGAGGTGGTAGAAAGAGAGGTCACAATCACAACTCCTCTAGGTCTGTCCAGGCCAGGGGGAAGGAGGGTGGGCGAAGAAGAAGCGAGAAGAAGACAACTAACATGGAACGTTATGGTAAGAACATAACTTCTATATGTTAAGTTGTCTATCTCGCCTTCATTCTTGCTGGATGGGACCGCGTCCCTAGCACCTTGTCCCGGGTGGCCTAACGGAACAGACTCCTGAGAACAGTGGAACCAAAATTAGCTCTGTGCCTAGAAGCTAAATCCAACTTATAATGAGAAATAAAAGTGTGAGGAGTAGCCCAAGTAGCCGCTGCACAAATGGTGTCAATAGGCAGTCTGTCTTGGAAGGCTAAAGAAGTAGCCAAAGCTCTGGTGGAGTGGGCTTTAGGTTTATTAGGCAATTTTTGTTGTCTAATTTCATATACCAGGGAAATCAAAGATGTTAGCCATCTGGATAATGATACCTTTGAAACTGAAAGTCCCTTTCTGCTTTCCGCATAGGAGACAAACAGCTGATCAGATTTTCTGAATTGTTTTGTTCTATCCAAATAGTACCTCAATTGACGATGAACATCCAGGCAGTGTAACTTTTGTTCAGACCTATTGGAATACTCTGGAAAAAAGACAGGGAGGTCAATGCTTTGGTTTAGATTTGATGTCGAGACCACCTTAGGCAAAAAGGACGGGTTAGTTCGTAAGGATACTCTGTCCTTATGAAACAAAAGATAAGGAGGACGACAACTGAGTGCTTGAAGTTCTGAAACTCTTCTAGCTGATGTAATAGCTACCAGAAAGAGGGTTTTCCATGATAACAATTTCAAAGAACAGGAAGCTGCAGGTTCGAAAGGGGAAAGAATCAAGGAAGCAAGAACTAAATTTAGGTCCCAAGGAGAAGGAGGATTTCTTATAGGAGGTCTGAGAAGAAAAACTCCTTTCAAAAAGGCTTTGCAAAGTTTGTGGGACATTAGGGCAGATTCAGAAATACCCACATGGAAGTTAGAAATAGCTGCCAATTGAACCTTAAGTGTAGATGGAGATGAACCTGCATGGAAAAGTTCAGCTAGAAAATCAAGGACTAGTTGGATGGAAGCAGTGAAAGGATCTATGTCCTTTCCTTGTGCCCAATATGAGAATCGTTTCCACTTACTCAAATAAATCTTTCGAGTGGAAGATTTATGGGAAGCTATCAATATATCTCTAACAGAGTGAGATAATTGAGGAAGCCTGGCTACTGTTGGAACTGGAGGAACCAAGCAGTGAGGTTCAGAGAGGGGAGGGAGCGATGAAACTGACCCGACTGATGGATCAAAAGATCTGGAACTAGGTTCAGATTCCACGGTCGCTCCAAGAGAAAACGATGTAGAAAGGGGAACCACACTTGTCGAGGCCAGTAAGGAGCAATGAGGATCAAGGATGCCTTCTGAGCGATAGCTTTCTGAATTACTTGAGAGATCAGTGGGAAAGGAGGGAATGCATACAGAAGTCCCCGGCCAGACTTGGGGTAGAGCCCCCCTGCTGGGTTGTCCTGGTAAAGGGAATAGAGTGAAATATTCTCTGCACTTGCTGTTTTGGGGAGTAGCAAAAAGATCGCAGCAAGGCTGACCCCACTTGAGAAAAATTTCTCTCACTACAGAGTCTTTCAGAGACCACTCGTGAGGCATGAGTATAGCTCTGCTCAACTTGTCCGCAATGTGATTGGACTTCCGGGATGTGCGTTGCTATCAGAAAACGCTGAGAAGAAATCGCCCATTGCCACAGTCTGAGTGCTTCTCGACACAGGGGTATGATCTGGTTCCGCCTTGTTTGTTGATGTACCACACTACAGACATATTGTCTGTCTGGATTGCAATTGTTCCCAAGGGAAGAGAGTCTTGAAGGGCTTGCAACGCTAAAAGCACTGCTCTCATCTCCAGAACATTTATGTGCAAGTGGCATTCGTTTGGTTGCCATGTGCCCTGGACTGTCCTGCCCTGATAATGCCCCCCCCCACCCGATCAGGGAGGCATCCGTTGTCAGTGTAGCAACCGGAGGAGGTGGAACAAAGGGTCTTCCCGACAGGAACTGGGGGGAAGACATCCACCACATGAGATGTTTTTTGCACGCGTGATCACAATGGTGTGAGACATTGGAAGTTCCTGGTATGACCATTGAGTAAAAAGCATCCACTGAAGGATCCGCATGTGGTATCTGGCTAATGGAAGGAGAGGTATGGCCGCTGCCATAATTCCCAACACCTTTAGAACTAACCTGGCTTTGATTCTGTTGTTGTTGAGAAGGAGTGATACCAATTTGTGAATGTCTGATATCCTTTGGTGTGTTAGCCTTGCAGACATGTTTATAGTATCTAGATTTGCGCCTATGTAGGTAATAGTACGACAAGGCGACAAAACAGACTTTTCGCAATTTATTGAAATACCCAGTTTTGACAAACGCGAAAAGTATAATCTCTGGCCATCAGAAGGAGATGCTTGGTGGGAGCTGTGAGAAGCCAGTCGTCCAAATATGGAAACACCTGGAATCCTTGTCGTCTCAGGTGAGAAGCTACCACTGCCATGCATTTGGTAAACACCGGGGCAGTGGTGAGACCAAAGGGCAGGGCCCTGAACTGAAAATGACTGGTTCCCAGCCTGAAGCGGAGAAATCTTCTGGAGCGTCTGTTCATTTTTATGTGATAGTACGCATCCCGAAGGTCTATAGAGCACATCCAGTTTCCTTTGCCCAAAAGGGGAAGGATGGATTGCAGCGTGACCATCCGAAATCTTGTTTTCTTGACTGATTTGTTCAAGACACTGAGATCCAAAATCGGTCTCCAGTCCCCTGTTTTCTTTGGAACTAAAAAGAACCTTGAGTAGATTCCGGATCCTTGTTGGTCTGCTGGCACTGGCTGAATTGCTCTTTTTGCAAGCAGTTTTGAAATTTCCAAAGCTGCTAGATCCCTTTGAGCGGGTGGAACATCTGGAAGGGATTTTTTTGACTGATTTGGAAAACGAAGAAAGGGGATAGAATAGCCTTCGGAAATGATGGACTGTACCCATTTGTCTTGAGTCAGGGATAGCCAGGCTTCTGGGTACAGTGACAATCTTCCCCAGACTGCCTCCGAAGATGGGCAGTCGGGCAACACCTCAGGGATGCTGAAAGGGCTTGTCAGGAAGGCTTCCGATTGCCCTGGTTCTGCGGACCCCCTGCCCCTAGGGCGGCGTCTACCATTGTTATTCCCACCTCTGCCTTTGGTAGGAAAACGACTCTGTCGTCAGGCGAAGTCCCTTGAGATTGTTTACGGAACCACATCTTTCCACCCTTCTGGCCTTTGGGGTAAGGCCTGGAAGGAGTCGAAAAACGGACTCCGACGGCAGAAAGGGTCTTGCCATCAGTCTCGCACCTAGTTAGGGTTTCTTTCACTTGAGGACCAAAGAGAGATGATCCATCAAAGGGAGTTCGTGAAAGACGTCTTGAAAGGGTCCGCAAAATTGCATAGCCGCATCCAGGCGTGCCTACGTAAGGCCACACCTGTCCCTGCGGCTCTGCTCGCTCCATCGGCCGCGTAAGAAAGGAGGCGCATGGAGGAGTTGGATATGGAATTAAGGGTAGCCAGCTGCGTGTTCATCTTGTCTTGAAACCCGCAGCTGTAGGATCCTTTAACATTTCACTCGCTTCCTTGATCAAGTCCCTTTGAAGACGAGTGAAATGGCACAGGTAGTTCAGCGAACGCATGGTAAATGTCACTGAGGAGAACATCCGCTTCCGCACCTATCCATGGACCTAGATTCCTTGTTAGGTGGATGGACAGGTACTGAAGGATCAGCCAGTTCCTTCTTTGTGGCAGCAGCTACCACCATAGCATCCACAGAAACTCCTTTTGTTAAAATTGCTTGTCTGCTGGAGCTGTGATGAACTTAGAGGGTCTCCTGGGAGTGGGGTCCACTGAATCAGGAGCCGTCCATGCCTTCTTAGCAACCACCTGCATGAGGGGGTCGAAGGGAGGGGACACCCAGGAGGTGGAAGGACGAGAGCCAAACGCCTCAAGATACACAGATTCGTCCTCCGAAGGGTTGAGGGCTGGCCAATTTCCCTCTGTTTCAGGATCTCCAGAATGTCTGCAAATGAGACATCTTCAGAAGGGGAACGGGGAACCCTCAGAATCATCCAAATCTGTGTCTGGCGTGATAGACTCAGGTGAGTCAATGTGTTTCCTCTTACACTTCCTCTTCCGAGGGGCTCTTCTGCCAAATCAGGAGAGGCCTCGGAAGAGGATGAAATCCCACAGGGGCTCCTGAGGAGCTGGCTCTCTGTGGTCCGGGATGAGGGAGTGAGTCGACTTACCCTGAGGCAGCATAGAGGGAGGCGGACGGAGCCGACTGTGGAGTAGAGCCAGGCTCTAACACACTCCGCATGACCTCGAATGCACCCCTGTCAGGCAGAGCCGAGGTCCCGCCCGAGGAGCTAAGAACCCCCTCGGCACCGACAGTGATGGCTCCGAGGCCGATGTCGGAGCCGAACTCACCAGCGCCCGAGAGGAGAGGGGGTCGGACAAGGGTCCGATGCCACTCACCCCTCGGAGCCGACGAGGAAGCCCGCCGAGATTCCTCCAAAGAAGAAAACGGAGCCGGCGACGGAGCCAGACAATTGTATCGGCTCGACGTAATCACAGTCTCGGTTCCGGCGACCGGCTCGAACTCAAGAGAGTCGAAGGAGGAAAATGTTGATGGACGGGCAGGCATCGACTGATGAGTCGGGCTCTGAAGCATCTGGGCTAGTGCCTCGTACTTAAGTAGTAGTCTCATTACCCTCTTAAGGTCATGATCCGACAGCCTCGATGACCTAGAGGAGTGAGAACTTTGGCTCCGTTCAGACAGCAGGGGAGATCCTGGAGCCGAATGAATGGAGCCAAGAGATGGAGACCTGGACCTCTTCCTGGTTGTCGGCTCCGAAGGTCTGGTCGGAGCCGACACGGGAACTCAATAACCTCGGCTCTGGCGGAGCCGAGGAGCCACAGAAACTGTGGACTGAGACTTATCGGCTCCAGCCGGAGCCGATAAAGGCAAGGTTGAGCAACCTGAGGTCTCGGCTCAGAAGCTGGAGCCGAGACCTC
>NC_056729.1:1576664050-1576821550 GCF_019279795.1 Protopterus annectens
AACAAGTAATAACTAATGATATTGAACAAGTTTCCTATCAGAATGATTTTAAAGAGTATGATGAACAGTTGCCACCTCTCAGTAGATCAGAAAGAATTAACAATAAAAACAATCAGAATGTTAACAACAAACATGGCTGGTCTGATAATCAGGGTTTTATACACACACGAAATGGAATCAGAGGAGAGGGGGTAACAGTATCGTGGCAAGGGGAGGAAATACAATTGCCCCATGCAGTACCACATGTGTGTCGAGGAAGATATAGCCATTATTGATTCAGTTTCTAATGATGCTTTTAGTAGTACAATCATTGTATGTAATTCTTTAGGTGATTTTTAAAGTGTATAATTTTTCAGATACTGTGATAGATGAATCAATGGCAAATTTATTGAGCAAATGTTTTACATTTGTACCATCCAAGCAACCTAATCGTGCACAAATACTGATTGACTTAAAGTTATTTTTAAGAAAATTAAATTTCAAATTACTATTTGGCAACAATCAGTACATTCTGAACCCCCTGATGTCACATGTATCCATAGTACATTTAACCCCCACTTCATCCCATTCTAGCATCATATGAAAAAATATGTGAGTTTGACATCAGGCATATGGTGAATAACAAAAAGTATTTGAATGATAATTTAACAGATGAAGAGAGAATGAATTTGTCATTTCTCATGCGTCAGTCTTTAAGAATAATGAAGCTTGATTGGGGGGAGTAGTTATAATGGACATGTTTGATTATGAACAAAGAATGTTAGATATAGTCAACACAGACACATATCAGGAGGTTAGTAAAAATGAGCTTAATGTAGCTTACAGAAGGGTGCATATGGCACTTAATGATATGGTTCTTGAAAATAGAACAGATATTGGCACTTATAATTTATATAAATATTATTTCTCATATAACACCTACCATATTTGGGGCGCCAAAGGTGTATAAGAATGTGAATAATCCGCCATTACGACCGATAGTAGACGTTATAATTCAATTACTTATGCATGGGCAAAGTATTTGGATAATAGCTTAGAGTTTGATAATAAAATGTCCCTAAATTTGCAAAGATTCATGGCATTTCCTTCAGTTATTTAAACATACACAGCATTGTGATCAGAGTATACTTGTAACAGAGGACATCAAGGACTTGTTCTCTGTGATACCTCATGAAGACGGTATACAGGCTGTAGAAATTTTTTTAGGTGCACAGGGGACTACACAGTCCAAAATTAATTTGTATACTGAACTCTTGTAAATAGTTCTAAAGAACAATTACATCTACTTTAAGGTCAGATACTTTTTACAACAGGTGGGTGTAGCCATGGGCTCACCTCGTGGCACAATCTTTGCGAACATAGTTATGGCTGTGTGGGAACAGCAGTATATTTATGGTAATGAGTTTCTTCAACATATTATATATATATATATATATATATATATATATATATATATATATATATACATACGTTATGTGGATGACATATTCATCCTTTTGTAAGGGAAGTCAAGCAGCACTAGATTTATTTCTCTCATATATTAATACAACCACTTCATATTTGACATTCACACAAGTGGATAATAATGAGATAAATTTTTTGGATGTTATTTTGAGTAAGGATAGGGACAATAAAAGATTTATAGCGAATATTTATAAAAGAACTCACCTACTCAAATTCATTCTTACATTTTTCTAGTGCACACCCGTCAATTTATAAGAAATCAGTAGTTAAGGGGCAGCTTGTCCGGGCGGCAAGGATGGTTAGTTTAGATATGGATTTTGAAATAGAGTGCAATGATTTGATTGATATGTTTTAAAAAGAGGGGCTATCCCAATCATATTCTTAAAGAACTGTACAATGAAGTAAAAACAAAAAGATGAAATGGGTCATTTTGCATCTATTTTAACATATAATAATAACTCAATACCCTTGCGTGTGAGTGAACACCGCCTGGACAATGCTGCACTGTTTATAACAACATTTAATACACACTTGAAATTAAGGCTAATATGATTAAAAACTGGACACTCATGGATTAGGATTTGAACATTAGAACAAAACTGACGATTTCAAAATGGTGGCAAGGAGAGCAAGTAATTTTAAAAACTTATTGGAGAATGGCAGGACTAGCTAGAAGGCCAATAAATCAGTGGGTATTATGAATAGATGTGGAATGCATACAGATAAAGGGCATAGAATACACTATCAAGGGCAAATTTAATTGTAATTCTAAGGGAGTAATATATGTGGCAGTATGTCAACTCTGTCCAGCATTTTACATAGGAAAAAACACCAGGTCTCTCAAGGAAAGAATTTATGAGCATATGTATGCAATAAGGAAAGATCAGTTAAATAATGCACTAGCTAAACATGTGCCTGAACAACATGATCATTATTTTAGATTTGGAATATTGCAGCAAGTGCTTAGTAATGAAAGAGGTGGTCCCTGAGAACTACAATTGGAAAAGGCAAAACTTACATGGCAGCTTCTGCTCCATTCTTATGCATGGCCTGGACTTAATGATTTCTGCAGTATTAACAGCATTTTAAAATTAAAAGCTTTAAATAGATAAAGGTTGCTTTGGTAATGACAACAAGCTTTGTTTAAAAAAGAAGTTATGTACTCACCATAATGTTCCATCTGAGTAGTTCTACTTCATTTGTCTTCAACCTGTGGGTATCGGATCCTTGCCTGCAATTTCACTAGCGTTTGCTCCGAGTTCCAAGCCTCTCCCCATACCCATAACAGACCTCCACTACCTTCCAACCCCCAGATCAAGTTTACTGCCACTTATACTGAGAACTTGACCTGAAAAAATACCTTACGGACCTAAAACGTCAGCATAACACGCTGTCCATATGGTAAGGCCAGGGGGAAGGAGGGAGGGATGGTAAAAGACAAATGAAGTAGAACTACTCAGATGGAACGTTATGGTGAGTACATAACTTCTTTATCTGAAGTAGTTTACTTCATTTGCTCTTCAACCTGTGGGACAGAGTCCCCAGCTACTAAACTCCTGGATGGCCCTCATGGATGGATATTCTGGAGCACCGCGGAACCAATGGATACTCTCCTTCTAGAAATCAAATCCAATTTATAGTGAGAAATAAAGGTATGAGATGAGGACCAAGTAGCCAGAGAACAAATATCGTCTCGACCAAAAGGCCGCAGAAGTAGCCCTTAACCTAGTCGGATGAGCTTTCACCTGACCCGGAGGAGACAAACCTTTATCCTTATAGACCTGAAGGATACACAAAGAGATCCACTTAGTGATAGTGATCTTAGAAATAGGTTTACCCAAAAAGAGTTTAGAGAAGGACACAAACAATTGATCAGATTTACGAAAGGTTCTAGTCCTGTGTAAATAGAATCGTAACTGTCTATGAACATCCAACAAGTGGAATCTGCATTCCATTTTGTTAGCAAAATTTGGAAAAAAAAACAGGCAAGTTAATGGTCTGATTGATGTTAACTTGTGATGCTACCTTGGGAAGAAAGGAAGGATTGATACGAATGGAAACCTTGTCCTTATGGAAAATCATGTATGGAACTTTAATAGACAATGCTTGCAGTTCTGAAACCCTTTTAGCAGAGGTGATAACCATTAGAAAAGCTGTTTTTCAAGACAAAAACTTAAGATCTGTGGTTGCTGCAGGTTCAAATGGCAGAGCGACCAAAGCTTAAAGAAACATTGTAAGGTCCCATGGGGGAACAGGATCTTTGATCAGAGGGCGTAATAGGAAAGTACCTTTAATAAAAGCTTTACACAGTCTGGAAGAGGCTAGAGAAGCAGAATTCTCACCCATGTGAAAATGAGAGATGGCAGCTAGTTGAACTTTGACAGTAGAAGAGCTTGCTCCTTGTTGAAAAATATTTGTTAAAAAAATCGAGAAAACCTGAAACAGGAGCCATGAAAGGGTCTAAACTCCTTTGAAAAGCCCAAAAGGAAAAAAGTTTTCATCTGCTATGGGAAACCTTTCTAGTGGAAGACTTATGACATGCCACCAGAATAGCCCTGACTGAAGAGGATAATCCAGGAGTCCTAGCAATTAGGGGAACTGGAGCAGCCAAGCCGTGAGCTTCAATCTGTCCAGGCTCAGATAAGGAATCCCCAAGGGGTGTGAAATTAGATCCTGAATGGGATCCAAGATCCAAGATGGAGCCAGAAGATGAGACCAAAGGAAGGGAAACCATACCTGGCGAGGCCAAAACGAGGCAATGAGGATCACTTTTCTCCCCAGTAGACAAGCTTTCTGTAGAAACCTTGGAATAAGAGGTACTTGAGGGTAAGCATACAGAAGACCGGGAGGTCAAGCATGGACTAGAGTGTCTGTGGGGGACTCCCCCGGCTGGGGGTTCAGAGCAAAGAACTCGCTGCACTTCAAGTTGGAAGGAGATGTGAAGAGATTGCAGCAAGGCTGACCCCACTCCAGAAAGATCTGCTCTGCTAGTGAAGGATTCAGAGACCACTTGTAAGGCATCAGTATAGTCTGACAACCTGTCCACTAGGATGTTGGACTGTTCAGGAATGTGCGTTGCTATCAGAAAGCGACCAGTGGAGATCGCCCATTCCCCAACTCTCATAGCCTCACGACAAAGGGGGTAAGATCTGGTCCATCCCTGTTTGTTGACATACTAGACCATTGACATGTTGTCCGATTGAATTGCAATGGTTCCCAGAGGAGGAAAGTCATGAAGGGCCTGCAACACCAAAAGGACCACCATCATCTCCAGAACGTTTATATGCAAACTGGTCTCTACAGGGGACCACAGGCCTCGGATTGTCCTGCCCGAACAATGCCCCCCACCTAAGTTGGGAGGCATCCGTGGTCACTGTGGCTTGGACTGGGTCTGGAACAAAAGGTCGTCCCTCCAGAATTTCCAGAGAACATATCCACCAAAGAAGGGATGACTTGTGGACTCGACTGAGGTGTATTGGATGTGATAACGAAGATCCAACAGGGACTATTGCACTGTTAGAGTCCACTGCAGTACTTGCATGTGTAACCAGGCGCATGGAAGAAGTGTTATGGTCGCTAGCACAGAACCTAGGGCCCAAAAACTGATTCTGCTGAGGGAAGGTGAGAACGATAGATGAGGGAAACATGCATCCTTAGGTTTTGAACTCTCTCCGTGGTCAGCAAGATTTTGAACTGTAGTGTGTCTATCCATGCACCTATGTAGTCTATCACCTGGACAGGATTCAGAAGAGATTTGGATGCGTTGATTGTAATCCCTAAGTGGAGTGCAAACTTTAGGAAATAATTCTTGGTTTGGCAAAGTAGACACTTGGTGGGAGCAGTGAGGAGGCAATCATCCAGGTATGGGTAGACCTGAATCCCCTGAAGCCTCAGTTAAGCCACTACTACTGCCATAACTTTGGTGAACACCCTGTGGGCTGTAGTGAGACCAAAGGGTAGGGCTCGAAATTGGTAATGACTTGACTTCTAGCTGGAAGCGGGGGAACCTCCTGGAGCTTCTGTGCATCTTTATGTGACAGCAGGCATCCTTGAAGTCTAACGAGTGAGCACATCCAGTCGCTCTCTTGCAGGTACGACATGATGGACTGTAAGGTGACCATCCAGAACTTTTCTTTGGCAACTGACAGGTTCAGGGTAGATAGGTCCAGAATGAGCCATAAGTCCCCCGTTTTCTTTGGCACCAAAAAGAACCTGGAGTAGACGCCCGATCCAGACTGATCTAGGGGGGCGGGTTTGATTCCTCGTTTCTCTAGCAGCTTAGACATTTCCAGTGCTGCTGCGTCCCTTTGCGTGGGTGGTACATCCGGGAGGTTCATAGGTTCATAGGTTCATACTAGGCTATCTGCCCGAGGGCATTTACAAGCCTAGCCCATCGTTTTGTGGCTTATGCCACCCCTTTAGTATGGGGAACTATACCCATTATTTTGCTGTGCCTCTGTCGAGCAGTGACACTGAGGTAATCCCTGGGGTATATCTGCGATCTCCCATCCATTGGTCAAGATTTCTCTTGAACAAGGCCAGCGAGGTGCTCTGCCTCACATGTACCGGGATTTTGTTCCACAGCATAGGGAGTCTTTGGGTGATGAATCTATCCCTCCAGCACGTCCTATTAATAGCCGTGTCAAGGTTTAAATCTCCCGCCCTTGTGGCTCTGATGGATCTAGATTTTTTGAGGTGAAGCATATTCATCAAATCTGGGTTTGACATGGCCTTGTATGTTAGGCAAAGGTCACCTCTGAGCAAGCGGTAAGCGACTGAATAGAGCTGGAGTTCTTTCAGTCGGGCAGCATAGGACAGATTTTTGAGACCCTTTATCCTTTTGGTGAGGAACTTTGTGGCCTCTCCAGCTGCTGCAAGTATCGGGTCAGATACATTCGAATGGGGCATTGTACTCAATCATTGGTCTGATGAGTGATGAGTAAAGGGAGACTATGACCTCCCTTGATCTAGATGAGAATCCCTTCATGATAAGGTGGGCAATGTAGAAGGTCTTCCTAACTACTTTAGCTACATGGGTGTCGAATGACAGACTACTATCAACCTGGGTCCCCAGGTCCCTGATAACTTCTTCTGTGCTCAGTGGATTGCCACCTATTTGGTAGCTAGGGGTAACCTTGTTTTTCCCGAAGGGTATGACTATGCATTTTTGGCATTTAACTTTAGGCCGTGGCTCTGGCACCAGTTATCCGTTTCTGTGAGACCCTTCTGAAGGATATCTGTGTCAGATGTGTTTTCTACTATGGCCCAGTTTGCAGTCATCTGCAAACTTTGTCAGCCATAACCCTCCTGTGTTTGCTTGTACTTCGGAAAAGTAGATGCCAAACAAGAGTGGGCCCAGGACTGAGCCCTGTGGGACACCACTTGTGACAGGCTTTGAGTCTGACATGGCACCAGCAACTCTGACCCTGTGGGTTCTGTCACTCAGCCAGTTTGCAACCCATCTTGTGATGTATGGGTTGACATTTAAGCTGATGAGTTTTTCAATGATAACCGAGTGGGGTATTGTATCGAAGGCCTTAGCCAGATCGAGGTAGGCTGTATGGACTGCCTTTCCCTCATCAATGGCTTTGGTGACTGTTTCGAAAAAGTCAACCAAGTTTAAAAGGCATGATCTGCCTTTGACAAAGCCAAACTGGGTTGGATCCAAAGTCTGCAAATTCCCTATGTCTTGAGGTGTTTGAGAGGTTTGGGAGGAACCACAAATGGGACTAAGTATCCTCTGGATATAACCTGAAGCACCCAGCGTTCTGATGTTACGGACTCCCATACCGCCAGGTGCAATGACAATCGACCCCCGACTGCCTCCAGAGTAGAGCAGTCGGGCAACCCCTCAGGGTTGTTGGGTGGGCCTGCCAAGAATAGTTCTAGAGACCCAAAATTCCTCTGACCCCCTCTGCCTCTGGGCTGGCATCTATCCTGTCCCCCTCTGCCTCTAGGGGAAGAAGTCCCCTGAGTGTCCCGGGAATAAATGAGACTTCCGAAACCACAGCTTCTTTTGCCCTCGCTAATTCCGGGAAAAGGATTTTTGAGGGTTTGAGAAGCAGATTCCGATGGCAGACAGCATCTTCCCATCTTTCTCACTCTGGACCAAGGTGCCTTTGATGGTCTTACCAAAAAGTGTAGAACCGTCATAAGGGTCATTGGCAAAAGATGCCTTGAAAGGTTCCGAGAACTGACATAATCTGAGCCAGGCATTGCACCTCATGGACTCGCCGGACCCAGCTGTCCTAACCGCTCCTTTAGTAGCATGTGAAAGGAGTCGCATGGACGAGTTGGAAATCGCTTTTAAAGTGGCCATTACTGCAGAGAATGTGTCTCTGTCCTCCTGCGACATGGACTTAGGGGGAAACTCAGCCAGTTCCTTTACCAGGTCTCGCTGTAGTCTAGTAACATGGGCCAGGTAGTTCAGCGCCCTGATGGAAAAGGTCACTGACACACAAACCCACTTCCTTAAGCGGTCCATCATACTAGAGTCTCGGTCAGGGGGATGAACCAAGGAACTTTCCTGGGCTAGTTCCTTTTTGGTGGCTGCTGCTACCACCATAGCATCTACAGGGGGACCCTTTGTTCCACGCTGGTCAGAGGGAGTGCTCAAAATTGTGTGGTCGTTTCGGGATTGGTTCCATGGTGTCCGGCTCCTTCCAGGCAAAACAGGTGACCAGGTCCACCAGGGGATCTGCAGGAGGGGACACCCAGGAAGTAGATGGGCCCATGCTGAAAGCCTCCAGGAACACGGATTCATCAGAGGAAGGTTTGGGAGTGGACCAGCCTCCCCGCTAGCATAGGATTTCCATGATGTCTCCAAAGGAGACATCCTCGGGAGGTGATCTGGGGGAACCTTCCCCATCATCCAAATCCATCTCCTCGGTGAGGGACTCAGGGGGCAGTCCAAGTGCCTCCTCTTACATGTATGCTTGAGAGGCACATCGCTGATGGGGCTTTCCGGGAGAAACTCGCAAGCCACTTGTTCCTCAGGGGGAACCGCCTGGGACTCCGCGAGCATGGGCTGTCCCTCCAGTAAAATGATGGAATTCGTAGACAAAACCGAGGGAGTCGGGGCGGAGTCCAAGGAAATAGTCAAGGGTCTCGATTGGAGAGAACCCTTTCTACCATGTCGAACGCTGAGAGAGAACGTGCCTCCTGGGCCACCAATAAGAAAACCTCTCTCCCTTGATCCGACGTGAGAATCAGAGCCGGGGGGAGTCACGGAGCCTAGACTAACTCTTGGTAGGAGTTCCTGATGTTAAAAGGTCTGGGGACCTCTTGCACTTTTCAAACTGGTGCTCTCTCTCCTTCTCTCTGCCTTTTCTGCACTCAGCTTCCACAGGTTTAGAAGTGGAAGGGTGAGTCCCAGCCTGGGAGGGAGGAGAAGGAAGGACAAGAGAGGAATGAGAGGCAGTCACAGCAACTGCTGTGACTGAAGCAGTAGAGGAGGCAGCCGCCTCTGTAGTAGGTAGAAGGCCTTTCAAGGCCAACTTGGCCCATCTAGCCTTGATGGCGCGTGGGTTGAAATCCACGCAAATAGCACAATCAGTGCTTAAATGAGCTACACCCAAACACACAATGCAAAGAGTGTGGCCACACTCAGTGCACCTCTTTAAGACTGGCTTGGGATCAGCCATGTCTCACACAAAAAATACGTATAAAGTCTAACACACAATATACATACATATACATATACATATATATATATATATATATATATATACACATATATAAATATATTTCCGACACAGACCCACTCACCACACTCTCAGAAGGTACACAGAACACTGAGGGGGGAGGGAAAGACGACACACTAACTAACCAACTGACTAAAACTACACAAAAACCCTAAAACATGATGCACCAGCGAAGAGAGGGAACCTACACTAACAAGCTATACTCCCCAACTCAACTCACAGACTCGGAGCTCAGAATCACGATGCTTATGGCAAGCTGTGGCAAACGAGATCTGGTGGTTGGAAGGTAGTGGAGGTGTATTATGGGCAAGGGAAGGAGCTTGGAGCAGATGCTAGTGAAATTGCCGGCTCGGATCTGATACGGATCCAGTACCCACAGGTTGAAGATCAAATGAAGTAAACTACTTCAGATTGAATATTTCATTTATGTACATAAATGTATATATATTTAATATCTTAGGCAGCTTATAATAATTTTTAATTTATATAGTTGCATATATTGTTTGTATTTGGTGTATTTGGAATCTTTAGGAATATGTACAAATATTTATTTATGAATAATGGTACATGCAATGGGGGAAGTAGCACATTATTTAGTTTTGTGATGTGATTTCCTGGAGTAGAAAAAGGGGGCCAAATTTTAAACTAGAACTGTTGTAAATTTGTTATACTGATTTTTTTCTGATGAAGTTTACTAATGCAGTAAATGAAAAGCGTTTAACATTAGATTCGACTCTTTTGTTATTCCACTGCCAGTAATGTGTTTGCTTTATAGTAGCTTGTGTATTTTCTTTCATTTTTCATTAGCTGATAGCATTAAACATAGCAAGGCCTTAGCATGTCTGTGCAATTAAAATCCTATATCCCAGCTCAAAAGAATAAATTTCCTTACTTACAACCATGTGTTCCCTCAACATTTCTGACAAAGTACTTTGTGTAGAATTTTTTAAAATCTGCCAACTCATCACATTGCCCCCCCCCCAGAAAAACACATGTCCACAATTACCGCTCTCTGTCCCATCACACCTCCATCTTTTGCTATCTACCTGAAGAAAAATTCTCTGAAGCTTGTTTGGTGTATAAATATACCTGAGCAACCACTTCCAAGCAAAATGCCTAAACCTTCTGGACTCTGTACATACAGGTCTCCCATTGATTTTTGTAATATTAGCTTTCCATTCTCATATCCCAAACTTTTCTAAAATCCCCTGATGGATTCTTACAGTTATCATGCAATATTTTATATACATAATTAATTACCCTTTTTTACCAGAAACTACTTTTCTAGGTTCAATTAAAAACTGTCACTTCCCATATCCTTTTTTCTTTATCATAACTTAATCATCAGTTCCTGGTAGGGTCATAGTTAAGTACTTGGCTAGCTGCCCTTGTGGTTCAATTTAGGTTTAACCAACTTCCCTTTTGGTGCTTGAATGAACCAATCTCATTTGGTATTAGTTTATGCTTACCCATCCCATGGTTGGTAATTACATATTACCCTTAGTACCATAGATAATATGAGGGGGGACTCGTATCTGGGATAAAGCATTTACGAGTTGCCTCTGTCCCTAAATACAGGTCACGGTCTGAAGTAAATTTTGTAGTACCTACCTACTGATCAATTCTTAGCATGAATACGGACATGTATGAGCTTTGTTTTATGTGGATGTGGAGTTTGTTCCAAAATAGTGGTCATCTTCATCAGCCCCCTTTCCCCAGTTTTTTCTACATGGAGTCAGGGTATCGTGCTATCGCCAACTCTCTCGATTCAGTGCCACAATCCTTCCTTCTTCAACACTCATGCCCGACTGTCGCAGATCTTCTTTCACACAATCCATCCACCTCTTTTGATGGACATCCTCGCTTCCTCTTACCTTCTTCTTGTCTGTCCCAAAGCTTCCTCACCAGACTGTCTTATGCTTTTCTGCATATGCCCAAACCACAGTAGTCTATTCTCTTTTATCTTTTCTGCAATTGGTGCATTTTTCCAGTTCTCACCCTTTTTTTCAGAAAAAAGGTGTAGTAAAGGGCCAGGTTGTGCGCGCCTCTCGTATGTGCTCTGAAGATATCATTTTCAGAGAAGAATGTAGCCTTCTAGCAGGAATGTTTAGAAATAGAGGATATCCCAGTAGATTAATTAATTCGGTTATTCGGGAGGTTGAGACAAAGAGACGCAGTGGTCTGTTGGGACCTATTTTAAAGACAAATAATGAAATTTCTGTATTGGATACAATATGTGAAACGGACATAGTAGATACCTCTATAAACATAGAAGATAGACAGGTAAACACCAACTTTAATACAAGTTTCTTGACCCAATATAATGAATTAGCAGCAGATACCAGTCGTATACTGAACAATAACTGGGAATTTTTAACACAAGGTTTGCACTCCAATGTTAACCTGGGATCAAAACCAGTGGTTGTATATAGAAAAGCGCCTTCATTGAAAACACTACTTGAGCTCCCTCCTAGAATATATAGGGCTAATAAAGGTATGTTTAAGTGTGGCCATTGTGGCTATTGTAAGCATATCAAAACTGGAGCCACTTTTTCAATTCGAGGAGTGAGATACTACATTAACCATAGATGTGATTGTTTTAGTCAAGGCGTAGTGTACCTTGCTACTTGTACACTATGCCCTGCGTTCTATTTTGGAAAAACTGAACGCCATTTGAAACAACGTATTTACGAACATATGTATGCAATTTCTAAAGGAGTTGTATCTAACGCTTTAGCAAAACACATCATGGAAAATAACAATCACAGTTTTTTGTTTAACGTAGTACAAAAGGTAGAAATTAATTCTAGGGGTGGGCCATGGCACCTCAAGTTGGAAGAATGCGAGCTATTGTGGCAACTTAAAACAAACGCATATGTGTACCCAGGGATTAATGGGATGTGTTCCATTAAATGTCTGCTAAAGCAGAAAGCTCTTATTAGGTGAACCTCTTAGTAATGACAACAACAATAAGAATAATAAAAAATATCTAGCTTTTATGAGTTTAGTTATTTGAATGAGAACGAAAATTCGAGTAATATGCGTATATGAATAGAAACAAAGATAGGTTGGTGAAACGAATTTGATTAATTAAATGAATAAATATTGTTTTTTTTGGTGATCAATGTGTATTATATATTTATTCATTTATATTTATATATTTATATACGTACACATTTGATTATACCTATAGTATTTTTCAACTCGCTGAATTTGTTATTTGTGAATTTATTATTCTGTATTTTATATTTACTATTTAATAGTTATTAGTTATAAGTTATGATAAGTAGTATGTAATAACCTTTTTAAAAAAGGATACAATTTTAATTTTTGTGTAAGCACTTGTTACATTTAACTACGAAGTAGTAAAGTATTGGTAGTTGTTTTATGTGGGGCTGAATATAACTACTTGATTATTTGATTGTTTAATTAATTAATTTTATTAGGTTATTATCTGTGTATGTGAGTGTATTTATACTCACAGGAAGTTCCAAAGTAACTTGTCTGAAGAAGTGTATGTAATTTGTTACACGAAAGCGCTTGCAAGTAAAGGATTTCGGATTTTACATTGGTACTGTGCTTTGTTGGATTCACTTATTGTTTTCTTGAGATTTTCTAATGACAGTCCTTTTGTTGATGTGCAGTAGGTCTATCAGTATTGGTTTGGGGGATGCCTTGTATGCAGACACAGGTCACCTCTTAGCAATCTTCTGGATGCACAGTATAGTGTGAGGGCTTTGAGTTGGTCCATGTAGGACATATTGTTTAGGACTTGTATCATGTTAGTACGATATCTTTGTGAGCATTCCAAATGCTGCATACTTCTAGAATAATCCAAGTCAAAGGGGGCATTACACTCAATGTAGCCTAATGACAACTGAGTGAAGGAGGAAAGTGAAATCTCTAGCTCTGGTCAAAATCCCTTTTGTTTATAAGCTGTGCACTATAGAAGGATTTTCTTACAACAATGGACACATGTTGACTGAAAGATAGGCCACTGCCCACATACATTCCCAAATCCTGAAAAAGTGGGTCAACTCTCAGTGGTATATTATTAATGTAGTAGTTCCCTATGGAAGACGACTCCTCAAAGGATACGATAATGCATTTTTTTGTGGGGGGGGGCATTTAGTTTCCATCCATGATTCTGGCACCACTTATTTGTTTGGGATAAATCCTTCTGCAGGATGGCCAAGTCATTTAAGAATTCCATCTAGGGAGTCAATAACTGCTCCTAGCTTGCAGTCATCTGCAAACTTAGCCTTCTGGCATTCGTGTTTACTTCAGATATCTAGATGTCCAACAGGAGTGGTCCCAGCACCAAACCCTGGGGAATTCCATTGGTGACTGGTCTCTTCATGGAGGTAGATTCCATATTTTGATCTCCCAGGTTCTGTGATTCATTTGGCAATCCAGTGGGTGGCCTAGGGTTTATTCCCAGTTTATTTAGCTATTCTACTATATCAGATTGGGGGACTATGCCAAAAGCCTTGGCCAAGTCGAGATATGCTGTGTGTACTGTTTTACTTTTCATCTATTGCGTTGGAGACTATTCAAAGAAATGCACTAGGTTTAGTTAAGCATGACCTGCCCTTAATGAATGCAAACTAAGACAGGTCCAGTAGACAGGTCCAGTGTTTGGAGATTCCCTATGTCCTTACTGATTAGTTCCATGATAAGTTTATCCATAGCTTTCCATATGAGGTTGGCCAGGCTTATGGATCTCTAATTGCTTTCGCCTGTGGAAGGTCTTCCCTTATGCAAGTAGGTGGTACTGGTCTTACTGTATTACTCAGCCAGTTTTTACCACCTCCAAGAAGAAAATATAGTACTGGTCTTACTGTGTTATTCCTATCCAGTTTTTGCCACCTCTAAGATGAAAATATGGTACTGGTCTTACTTTTTTATTTACTCACTGTTTACATATACCTCATTTCTCCCCAGGTGCCTGTCAATCATCACCCCTCCTTTCTTAGGCAGCTGTAATACAGGCAGTCATCAGGGATTTTGTGATTAGGTCCCTAACAACCCCCCTCCTCCACAGTGGCTGACTTGAGAAACTGTGTCATGCAGGTACATTATATGCCCTCCACTGGCATGTGTATCTGTACATATACACCTATGAGGTATACAATCACCAGCAGTAAATGCCAGTCTCATACCACTTTGTTTCTGTGGCCATTGTTGTTGTACAGCAGGTTAAAACAAGAGGAATCTGGCTGGCCAGGACTACCACTTCCCACAGTGGGGGGGGGGGGGGGGGGCTGGTGCTGGCTAACTCCCATCCTGCCCTGCACTGTTCTTCCATTGCCCAAGTCGATGACCAGATTTAGGCTGTTGTGTTATAATCAGGGCTTTATCCCTCTATGCCACAAAGATGGATTTTAATATGTTAGTCTTCACTTAACTTTGCCATCTCTGCAATAAAAATCTACCACTGCTTTGGAATCTACCAAGTTGTTCCAATAGATTGTTAAAATCTTCAGACAAAACAGTGAAGTTGTGCCTTGTTAAATAAGATAATACAGCTGTATGCAAGCACACAAATACAATACAAGATATTCAAGGAGGCGTCATTAGATACCCTCCCACTATAATTATATCATCCTATTTGTATTAAATACCCAAGAAAGTGAGTTTAACAATGCTTTCCATGTCACTGCATTTTTGGAGGAACTCCACTTAACATTCTACTGTTAATGTCAGTCATCACATAAATTTTACCGTACTGGTCATATAGTACTGTTATGGTTCTTGATATACAGACACTGCCATACTGATCATACGAAGTTCTGACCACAAGTGCTCAACCAACGCCAACAGTAAAGAAAGGAGAAGCAAGAAAAAGAGAGACTGCTGTCAAATAAAAAATAACAAAAGTAACAAATCACTGAAATAGGCACACTGACTGGTAAAGCATGGGAATATGCAAGCAGAAAATAAACCAATATAGCAATAACCCACGCCTGGGTGTGGGTAATGCTAAATTTACCCACGGTTGGCGTGGTTTGGTCCCAAGGGCGAAGCCCGAGGGACCAAACAAAGCCAACCGTGGTAATTTAGCATTACCCACACCCAGGCGTATTGCTATTATTATGACATTATTTAAGAAAAGAAACTGTTACTTTTCTTAAATAATGGCATAGTATAATGCCTGTTTACTGCCCTTCCGCAGATGTCTGGCATCCGCGGCAGTTCTGATGTACTGCGCCTGCGCAGTACATCAGAGTTGAGCAAAAGCAACAGAAAGCAAGATCTCCGTTGCTTTTAGTGTCTGGCTATGTTAAATGGGTTTAACATAGGGACACAGTTTTAAAATAAGCAACGGACATCTCCGTTGCTTATTTTAAACTGTCTCGCTATGTTAAACTCATTTAACATAGCGAGACTAAAAAGCAACGGAGATCTTGCTTTCTCGCTTTTAAACACTGCTGCTATGTTAAATGGGTTTAACATGGCGAGACAGCTTTAAAATAAGCAACGGAGATCTCCGTTGCTTATTTTAAAGCTGTCTCGCTATGTTAAACCCATTTAACATAGCGAGACAGTGTTTAAAGAGTTACTAATGGAAAAAGTCCGGCGACGGACCTTTTCCATTAGTATAACTCGATTTACAACGGGCACGCTGGCCAATCAGCGTGCACGTTTTGGGGGGATCATGGTATAATATGGAATAAAATCACCCACATAGTTCTAACAGAAAAAAAAATTCCAAGCATACTTACTACTAACACTATTCCTGATTCTCATAACCAGCAGCAAGAAAGAAAAAACTGGATGTGTACTTCCTAGCCAAGATTTTTTTTCAGTCTCATGAGAGGGTAAGGGAGACTATCTGAGAAATGTTATGATTACCTGACTAGTCCTGAAAACACTAAATGTTAATGAATGAATCCCATTCCAAACACCAAAGCAGGACAGTGATGAGGTTTATGCATTTGTTTTTTTTCTGTCCTGGCATTAGTTCTTTACTTTATGCAGAATATGAAAAGCATTTCTGATCAAGGTACATGCAAACATTTGCACTGCTTTCTACTGTGTAACTCATTAGTGTTTATAATATATTGACAGATATTTTAAGGCCTTCATTCTTTAAAGTACTATTTTACACAGAAGATATATTTTCCAAGAGACAAGCTTGACAACAGAGCCAGCTTCAGAAACTATCTGCAAGTCATTAAAGAAATACAAGGTTGCACTACAAAATTTGCATGTTAATATAGATCATCATCATCTTTTGGCTGTTCCCGCATGTTAATATAGATGATTGCTTTAAATGCTATTTACCCTGTTCTATTAATCTGCATGCAGCACAAACTAGTAGTACATGTTCAACAGGTAGCAAGTACAATGGAGAACAGCAACAGAAGGGCATACAAGGATCCACAGTACACGTCTCGTTCCCATGTCCTTTCTAATTTTAGCATAATTAGAATAATGAGATAAGCCATCTGGCTGATAAATGGATACATTAATACAAAGCAACAAGCAAGCAGACAGCTCAACAGAATTCTAGCCTTGCTGCAGTGAAGAAAATCAAAATGCAATCTGAGCAATATTGCTACAGCAGGATAAGCTGTCTTTTTAACAAGAAATAAGATTTATTTTTATCCAGAAAACATAATTAAAGAAATGCCGAACAGCAAATCAGTGTGTTGGCCTTTTGTGATACACATTGCATTTAAACATATCAAATCAAGAAATGCACTGATTATTAATCATCTTCTGTCAAGTAGAAAAATACATCAGATACTGTAATTCATGACAAGTTACTACTGCCAACAAATTCCCAATAGCTCCTACATGGCATGGCAAGGAAACTAAAAAAAGCGTTATGAAAATGGGAAATATAGAGGATTATGATCAGGTTGCCAATCATAACCTGCTTATTATGCGTTTACGACATGGATGTCAAGAAATTCACCTCAAGAGTGAAGCTCTCATTCATTCATGTGGAAAATATAATATGAGCTTGTGATTGGTGACATGATCATAATTCTTTCTAGTACATGGAGCTTTACCTGCTTTATAAGTTACAGTAAAATAGGTAAAAAAAATGCCAAGTGTTTTGATGGCTTTCAGATCCATAAAGCACTGGTGTTCATTGTTAGAAAGCCAAGCGTAGCCAATAACCCCAAGTTAGAATCAAATCTTGTACCTTGTGCTTATGAGGTGGCAACCTTAACAAGTATGCCAAGCCCACCTTATTCCTACAGACAGCAGGCAGAAACACTTTTGTTTCGCTGCTGTTGATAGAATTATACAAAGTAAAACTAGTTTCCCTCTTAGTAATAACATGTATTTGATAGAAAAATATATATAATTTGGTAGAACTGTTTTTCTTTCACAGTAACAGAGGTTTGGTAAAACTGCTTTCTATCATAGTAACAGTGTAATATTTCTAGAAATAGCATGTAACACAGCATCTCTAAGTACAGAAAAGAAACATGCAGTAAACAAGTACGATTAGCTTAAAAGAATGTGCTTGTTGGAACAAAAACTTATTATACTTATGAATGCTTTTGTAGCAAATGGCATTGACAATAGAGGCTTGTTGAATGTTTACAGATATTCAAGTAAATAAGCCTGCTAAAGGAAAATGGCTAACACAACAGAAAAAGTTGCAGACTATTCTACCGCTGAAAGAACCGGTTTTCTCTGGATGAGATAAGGATGCTGAGAAAGAATGCTTCAATACAGGAACAAAAATGTTTCATCAAGGGCTAAGTTTTAAACTAGATAAAAGTGACTGTAAAGAACTGTTTGGTGGACGTTTTGTAATTTGAGACATCTGAGGAAGTGCAGTGCATCTGACAGTCATCTGTGTTATAAAGAAAACGTAAAAGTCTTGATGGTAGCGCTTGGTCAGATTGTTTCAAGAAACCTTTCAGTAAATATGAATATACAGTTGTACAGTATCTTAATTTGTGTAACCTGTTGTTAATTCAATTTAACAGCTGTCATTTGCCTGTCAATATAGGCAGAACTTACTGCCTAACAAAAGACCCAATCATAATACGTTCTGCAGGGGTGCTTAACATTTAAGGTCAGGTCTCGCATCACTTTAGCACTTAACTTATTTGTCTTTTTCCAAATATCGGAGCATAATCACTGCACTACAAGCATTTCATTATATTAGTAGCCCAATGAAAGAATTATGTACACAGAGATTGCCAGAAGCACAAATGGAGCATAATAATGTAATAAGGCCAGTTAAACAACACACTGCAGCATAAGAAAAATACTGCAGAAATATATGAACATGTAATTGTAAAGCATTAAGACCTTTTTACTTATTCATTCTTTTTTGACCAGGTTAGTCTCAATTGGCCCATTTCTCTTTTTAGGGGACTCCCAAGGAAGTATTCACACTGACTAGGGGAAAAAGGGCACTGGGGAACTTCTATTTTTTTTTTTGATAAGTGCTATGGGATATTTTACATCTGCCTGAGCTACCACCAACTCTGGCAGATGGGACCTTTAACATCTCATCTGAAGGATGACACACACAGGTGTGCACCATCCCTTATTCTAAAATGCAGTGCCAGTAATGGAAAATTAATCTAGGTAGCTGGTATGGGAACAAAACCAAAAGTCTTGTGATTGTCCATCACCACAGGCGAGTGTGCTACCTACTGAGCCAATGCTAATATTAACAAATGTAAAACACATAAATATTATACAGATCAAGAAAAAAGAGAAAGTTGAAAAAGAAAGGGAAACAGTAAATGAAGGAAAAAAGGTAAAGGGAATAAAAACAAATAGATATTAGCCAGCTAGTTTCTAAACCACTCAGACTGGTGAGAACTGCAGCGACAGAATGCTGAGCCGGATAACACCAGGACTTCCCTCTCCGCAGCAAGAGACATAAGCACACTCTGTGAGATTCCTATGCATTCCAACATCAGGCAACAGCATGTACAGCATGATCTCCATACACTCAACAGTCATCAGCATATCCTGAAGGATTCCCAGACATTCACGGGCAAGCTAAGACATTTCATATCTCCAGTGTTTCTGGGATTGTCTCTAGGGCCTAGTCATAAGGCTGTGATGGAGTATTTCTGGCTGATGCACCCCACGCATATCCTCATTAGTTACTCAAACCTCCTTAACAAGTTTCTTTCAAATCCTACGTGAAGCAAAGGTATTCCAACATACTCTTATATTGATCAACTCTATCACTCATGTCATTCTGAGTGAGCCAAGCAACACCATAAAAGAACCTCACTTCTGCTATCTATATCCAAGATTTCATCTGACTGGTTACTACCCAAAGCTCTTGAGAAGAGATGAGGATAAGAACACAGACTGTTAAATTCAGAGCTTCATTCTACTATTCAGCTTTCATTTCAGCAGTATAGTCTAGTACAACATTTGCTGTACTGTTATCACTTGTCCAGCTGCTGATTAGCTTCCCAATCTCTCCTGCTCTACATTTGCTGAAATAGTTAGCAAACAAATTGGTAATTGTTACTGTATATTATCTAATGAATGTTCATGTATATTACTGAATGTTTGTAATATGTTGGAGCTTTATTCCCCTGGGCCTCTGCTGAAAAAGGGTTTTTGACTAAACACAGTCAGAAAAACTCGGCAAACAAAAGCAAAATAAAATAAAAATAAAGCGCAAAATATTCTACGCCATGAACAAGACCACAAAATGCTTAATATTCCTCAACCAGAGGTAGCTGCTCCCACTTCCCTACAAGGCAAAAGACATCCTATAGTGCCTTCTGTAAAAATGAAAGAGGAAAATACCAAGCCATCAAATAAGCAGTCAAAAGCTTGATTAAATGTGCAGCATGTTTTACTGCCTTGCCTGCAATTTTACCTAAAATGCCTGTTTTGGGGGGACGGAGAGGTTCAGCAAAGTAGTTGATGTATCTTTGGCAGTTTGCTTGCCAAACAGTTCCTTGAATTAAGCACAATAGAGTAACCCCATGAGAGATATAAAGAACTGAAGACTGTTTAGCAAGCAATGAAGAACTCTTGCCTGTAGGCAGGGTGCACTCCAGTTAGGGTACTGCAGACAAGACTGGCCTTATGACAATTTTCTAGTATAATTTTGGCCTGTATAGTTTTAGATAATAAACTCAATATGCTGTGAGTAACTGTTGAAATGTCAGGACCTGTTAAAGCAGGTCCCAAAATACAGAGACTGACTGGCCGAAAGATCGGACCTGTATATACCAACTCCAAGATGTCATTTATCAGAATATTCCTATTTTTCCCAAGGTATGGTGATCTCAGAGTTGGTATATATAAGTTTGACAGTGTGGGAGCTTGCCCCTCCCCAATATGGGGGGATGCAGGGGGGCAAAAAAAGAAGTTTTAAGGAGAAGAGTGATCTTAGAAATTTGCTCTTCTCCTGTGTTTTCAGTCTTTTTCTTTTTTTCGGCATACATGCACTTGGCATTTTAACTGCGAACCTATGCTGTGACCAAGCATGCTCAATAAAGGTATTCCTATCATATTCTGAACTTCCTGCAGTAAAGACTTCTCACTTACAGCCCCAGCTACAAGACTTTAAAGCAATCCAGTTATAATGTAACAAAGGAATGCATCACAGCATGATGTTCTTCAGGAAATACTAATGCCTAGAAGCAAGTAATATTCTTCAAGTGTTAGAAACTAGTACCTATAAACACTATATAATCTCTGCTGAGGGTCAAGCCATAATTAGGGAAGACAATCAGATTTATGATTCACTGTGACAAAAGCCAAAAGAAAGGCTAAAATGTTCATTTTTTGTTTTGCACAACTAGACATATATATATATATATATATATATATATATATATATATATATATATATATTATTTATTTATTGACATTTGTTAACCCGGTTAGTCCAACTGAGCCAGGGGCTCATTTTCAGTGAAGACCCTATGAAAAAAAGCTCTAGAAGTATTTTATATTTTTACAAAAAAAATCAAATTAAAGATAAAAATAAGAGTAAAAAATTAAAACCACCATGGAACATAAGAAAATCAATATCTGTACATACAGTAGGTTAAATAATTGACAGGTCTAGAGAATATCACACATGAACTACATACAAATAGATAAACCATTCAATCAAAAAATGTTTTTTTAAAAAAGATATATATGAATATATATGCTACGGAAGTGAGGGGAGAGGGAGGTATAAAGGGATATGAGGCAAGTACAAGTAAGTAAAGAGTAGAATAGGGAAAAGGAGTTAAAGTTGAGAAGAGGCTAGATCAAGTGGGGGCTAGACAAGGGCAGGACCACATATTCTGAAGAAAAAATTTAAGTTCTTTTTTAAACAGGTGTGTTTGATGAATGCTTCTTATGTTTTGAGGGAGTTTGTTCCAAGCATGTGCAACAGGGTATCCTATATTTTTATTGGATTTATATATGTCAAGGAGGTGTTTGCTGAAAGTACAAAGGTGACGATGGGGTTGTAGTAGGAGACTAGGTTGGAGATGGAAGGGCAGGAAGAGGGGTCTTTCAGGATAGACTGTGTAATATGAAGTTGGGGTACAAGTACTTGTTTAGAGAATTCTGGCCACTGGAGTGATTTAGGGGTGAGACAGTGGTGGGATTTATAGGGGAGATTAGAGGCAAACCTGGCTATTTTGTGATAAGTTTTCTCTAGTTTAGTGATAAGTGAAGTTTGAACATTAGTAAGGGCAGGGGCAGCATAAAGAAGACAGGGTAGAAGAAGGGACTGAGCGAGGGAAGGTTTGGAAGAAGGTGACAGAAATTTCTGGTTGCGACAGAGAAGTCCGGGTTTCTGGTGGGTCTTTTTTTATACATTGTTGGATGTGAGTATTAAATTTTAATCAATCATCAATAATTACTCCAAGTAGTTTGGTATGGGGGGGGTTGATGATGGTGTTATTAAGAGAGGTGACAGAGAAAGAGGGTTTGTGCTGGGTGAGTGTTTTAGGGAAGAAGAGAAGGAGTTTAGTTTTTTTAGGATTTTGTATTAATTGGTTATTAGAGAGCCAGGCTTCGACAGAGATGATGGTCTGAGTGAGATCTAGGAGTTCAGAGATTTATGGGCAGAGGTGATGGAGTCATCAGCATATTGCAGAAGTGTGGAAAGGTTATTAGCAGAGTGAAGTTTGTTAGTGAATATGTTGAACAGAAGGGGGCCTAGAATCGATACTTGTGGAACTCTAGTATTTACAGGGAGGAATGGAGAGAGGACAGTTTGTCAGCGGATAGACTGCTGCCTGCAATGCTGCACACAAGAAGTGCATGGATGGCCACATTAATAAGGATATCCTTGCATAACCAGTGTTCAGCGGGCCGGTAGCTTTGGGGAAAGCTGCACACCATTCAGTGGACCTTGAGCCTGGGTGATGGCTCCTTCCAGCTGGCGCTTGTCCAAATCACTACACTGTAACAGACATGGAACAAATGGGTAAATCTTTCAGCAATAAGGCTAATGGTCAGCAAGTGGGGAAACAAGAAGGCAGTTACTGCTAATAAGTCTAAGTACCTAAAGAAAGGGAGAGTAGTATATATAATCTCACAAATCCACCACCACTTTTTGGTTAGCTATAGCTTTACAGCATGCTTAAAATAAAGCTTAAAATCATTGTGGCAGATATGAAGTTGTTTGTTTCTAACTTTGCCTGTGTGGACAGCAAATATGGAATTTCCACACCTAGTGGTCCAGGATCTGATTTGCACAAAGCAGGCATCTCGGAAGAGGAAATTTCATGAAGAAGTATACCATGTTGGCAGACTACTTAGCACAGGGCATTTCAGGATACAAAGGTAACTTACATGCCAGTCCGAGCAGAGCAAAATTAGGCAGCTCCAACCAGGTATATACAAGGCCTCAAAATGCTGAGGGTTGTGTGAGGTAGACCCAAAGCAAGGCAAGTAATTTTATAAACATTTTTTAATCTGTCTTTTGAACTTTAATGAAATGGACATCAGCAGCACATGAAGGACAGCATACAGTAAAGTATACACAGTCTCTAGTCATGAAGACTTTCACTATACACAACATGCCCTACTTCTGATGAAGTTTTGTAAAAGCTGCTTTGAGATGGAATCTGAATCAGAGGTTAATGACCTGTCCAAGCAACATGGCAGATTTAACCACCCTGCAGTATCATATATTTTTCTGTACATTTAAATACCGGCCACATATCATCAGGTCAGTTTCAACTCAGCTGAAACCTATTCAGAAACTTAACTTGTGGAAAAAAAAAAGAGGACAACAAGCAGAAAAAAAAGAGGAAATATCAACGTACTGAATTAACAAGATACCTCCTACATATGATTTACAACAGAAAACGTACTGAATTAACAAGATAGCTCCTACATATGATTTACAACAGAAAAGTAACAAATATAGAAATGTGAGAAACATCAAGCTAAACTGTTAAGGTGAATATATAATTTGAGAGCTTTTGTTATCTTCTAGTAGCTAGAAAAACCAAACAAAGGTGTTCCAGGATAGGCCAGTTTTGGAAAGGTAAGTTAGAAGGAGATTACGTTAGATGATGTCAACAGATTCAGACAAACGAAGCAGAAAAGCACAACTTCACTAAGAATGAATTCAGCTTGCACCGATTCCATAACAATCAACAGTGCAGTGTCTGATTCATAGCCTGGGCAGAACCTGTGATGGCAGATGCAAAAAACGCTGCTTGTGTGATTAAAGACCTAGTGTGAATGATTTTTAAAGAGTTTGAAAACTAGACATAGAAGGGCTAAATGCTGAAAGTTGATGTTAGAAGTAACATCACTTTTGTGCACAAAAAAAAAGAAGTTATGTCTTACCATAACATTCCATCTTTGTTGTCTATCTTCATCCATTCTTGACTCTTGGGTATGGTTCTGATCCTCGGAACCAATCGAGCCATTACAAAGCTCACTCCAGCCAAAAAATCTCTTGAGTAACTCATCTATCTTTAATGCCCCTCTCTACATTACCTCAGCTTGAGTTTGCAAGCTCTCAGAAAGATTTCTTAACTCATGTCAGAAACCATGTCCAAGGTGTATCCTAACAGGGAAACCCAGGAAAGCATGTCGCACATAAGTTGCCTATTTTCTTGCTTATTTTTACTATTTTTTGCTTATTCTTACCATTTATTGCACTTTGTTGTCTGCTGCCAACTTTTGTAGTGTATTTATTACTATAAATAAATCTGCACTGCCGTACTGCAATTGCCTGCCTTACTGGGCCTATTAAATCATTTTACTTACTGTTTTCACTGTTTGTAAAGCTTTTTTAGGCATTTTCACTGTTTGAAAGGTATTAACTGGAAATCTTCTCCATTTGTTATGTACCCGTTTGTACTGATTTTTGACCAAGGAGTGCATCATACAACTGATTTGTTTGCAGTTGCAGATAGTACCCACTCTTCTATACCTGGCCTCTCTTCCACATATTCTGACAACCATGGACGGACAATTTCCTATGGTTTCTCCATCTAGTCTGGCTGATATGGGCATCTTGAGACAGTGTAGCAACTGCCTCATGTACACGGACAACCCTCTACTACTACTACCACTAAGGAACACAATATTTGAGAGATGCAGTTACATTAAGAACCTAGAATCCTTGCTATCTCAATCACAAAAGCCAGTATGGCACTGAGAAGGGTGTCTGCTTAGACACCACAAACACCACACCTGTACAACACACTCCCACATATTCAGACCCCAAAGCAAACACACACATGCACATCACAACCCACAGTAACAAACACCATGCATAGTACACAAGCCTGTGTTTCACAGCCTCCAAGGCCCAGTTACAAACCCAATATACTAGTCATAGGAGACTGTATTGTGAGACACACAGATGTGCCCCTCACCAGGCTAGTCAAGGAAAAAGTCACGATAAGTTGCTTGTCAGCTGCTAGAATCCACCATATCATGCACATACTCAAGTCTCTCAACAACAGGTACTGTTATGACCCTGTCATAGTCCATGTTGGTTTGAATTACTTGAGATGTACCTCTGTGGACTATATGGAGAGACATGATTGAACTCGCTGAATGTGTGTCCCAAGCAGGTATTTCCCTAGCCTTAAGCAGCATCCTACCATCACCTACAATGATACCTCAACACAAACAGAACATGATTGACTAACAAATAAGTTAATTTCTGGTGTCATTTTGAGGGGATCCAGTCTGGGAGGACATGATTGACAGACCACGATGCTTTGCCAGAGATGGCTTTTATCTGTCTCTCCTGGGCTACGGGATTCTGGCAAAGGCTCTTGCCTCTCCCATAGTGCCTTTTTTAGGCAAAGTCATGAGGACAAAACTACCAATGTGAAAAATTCTTCTAAACAAAATTTAAAGGTCATGCTGATAAATGCTAGGACTCTTATCATGAGACTGCACTCACTACTACAATCATTCCTTGTCCTGGAAGATGCTGACATTTGTGCAGTCATTGAAACCTGTTTCAAAGCTGTGGAGACCACCCAGTCTTAAAACATTACTTGTCCTACCATAGTTTCACACCCCAAACGGAGGACTACAAAGTCAAAGGAGGTGGAGTTTCAATATTTATCAAAGACACACACCTCCAGGCTGGTCAAAAAGTATGATGCACAGGAGACACTCCAGGTTCAGTTAACTGTTGACAGAACTATTCAAATCATAGCTAGCTACAGACCCCCCAACCATGACTCAGGACACCCACTCCACCTATCTGGACTTACTTGAATCCATCAAGATTCAACCCTCTACCCTGATCCTGGGCAACTAACTACCCAACCATTGACTGGAAGACCTATTCTAGCCCAAACATGAATGCCCTGAGATTCCTCGACTTTGACCTGGTACTAACCAACAGCAGAAGCCACTGTACCACCCCTACAGTGTCATCATCATTGGTAAGATCTAATCATAAAGCGATCAGTTTCAAAGTCACTATCTACCCTGACCCCCCACCACCACCAGGGTCAAAAAAAAAACTTTTCCAAAGCTGACTACAGCCTCCTGAGAGCAGGTATAAGCAGCTTCACAGCCACCGTCCCTGTGCCACTAGCACTCATGTCCAAGCCTACACCAAAAAACTATATGAGCATCTACATTGCTGCATGAACTCAGCAATCTGACAAAACCAAATCATCTTCCTCAAGGAAGAGTAAACCTGTCTGGTGGACAGCAGCAATAAACAAACTCTATAATAAAAAGGAAAAAATTGTTGCCCAGGACCAAGGAGGAGCAGGTGCCAAGTTGAAAGGAATCTCTCCTTCATCTGAACAAGCAAGTAACATCACTGGTGAAATTCTCTAAGGCTAACTTCGAGTCCAAACTGGCCACATCCACTAAGGACAATCACAAGGCCTTCCTCACATATGTCCACAGTCTCAAAGGTAACACCCAAATCTGCTCTGAACTGGTGGTCAAGAAAACCATATACACAAATGCCGTAGATATAGCCAACCTATATATAACTGTACATAACATAAACATAATCTTACAAACCAAAGTAAAAATCCTTACCCTTCAAACCTCCTGCTATACTAATGTCTCACTAACCACCAAACTGAAAACAAAAAAGAAACTACAACATGTACATCCTTCCACACACTGCAACCTAGCTCAATGTGGAGACGTTCATCCAAACCCTGTCCCCACCCCAGCCCCCTGCCACCCCCCCAAACTCCTTGCCATCCTTAAACTTCACAACCATTAACATCCAGAGCATCAGAAAAAAGAAGTTATGTACCTACTATAACGTTCCATGTTAGTTGTTCTTCATCTCGCCTTCCTTCTTTCTGGATGGGTTTGGAACTGATCCTCAGCTCCGACTCTGCCACTTTCTATAGCTCGAGAGCTCTTTACTGGCAGAGTCTATTAAACCTGTATATACAGTAAATTGTCATGGTTTGCTTGGGAAGCAATTAAGAACAAAAAAGGTTAGCCAGTGAAACCACTGAAAAACTCCTCTCAATCCTCGAAGAAGGGGGAAGGAGGGAGGGACACAAGAAGGAAGGCGAGATGAAGGACAACTAACATGGAACGTTATGGTAGGTACATAACTTCTTTATGTTAAGTTGTCCAATCTCACCTTTATTCTTGCTGGATGAGACAGCATCCTTAGCACCTTAATCCTGGGTGGCTCATTGGAACAGACTCTTCAGAACCATGGAACCAAAGAAGCCCTGCCCTGGGAGACCACATCTACTTTGTAATGAGAAATAAATGTATGAGGATCTGCCCAAGTAACTGCTGCACAAATTGAATCTATGGGCAATCTAGATTGAAAAGCTACCGAAGTAGCTAATGACTTGGTTGAATGACCTTTGGGTCTTTCTGGAAGATCTTTTTGTCACAAATGGTTAAGTATAGGCAATGGTGTCTGATAACCATTTTGATAAGGTTACTTTAGAAACTGGAAGGCCTTGTTTGTTGTTAGCAAATGAAAGGAACAACTGATCTGATTTTCTCAGCTCTTTAGTTCTATGGAGATAGAAATTTAGTTGTCTATGCGCATCCATTTGGTGTAATCTGGATTCTGCCTTGTTGGAATGATTAGGGAAAAAGACAGGAAGTTCAATGGATTGATTCAAAATTGTGTTCTGAACAATCTTTAGGTAGAAAAGATGGGTTGGTTCTCAGAAAAACTCTGTCTTTTTGAAAAAAACAGGTATGGAGGGTGAACACATAGGGCATGGAGTTCTGAAACACATCTGGCTGAAGTAATAGCAACTAGGAAGAGAGTTTTCCAAGTGAGAAATTTCAAAGAACATGATGCTGCTGGTTCAACGGGTGGCAGTATCAAGGAGGCCAGAACCAAATTGAGATCCCAAGGTGGAAGAGGCTCTCTCACTGGGGGTCTAAGTAGAGATGTACCTCTCATGAAGGCCTTACACAGTTTGTGAGACATTATGCTGAGCACAGGATGTGATGGTGTAAACTCGTGCCTCTAAGTTGTCGCCTGGTGGTAGCAGTGAGGAGCCAGTCGTCTAGATAAGGAAACACCTGGAATCCTAGACGTCTCAGGTGAGCCGTAACTACTGCCATGCATTTGGTGAACACCCTGGGGGCTGTGGCGAGACCAAAGGGCAGAGCTCTGAATTGGTAATGACTGCCCCCTAGCCGGAAGCGTAGAAATCTCCTGGACCGTCTGTCAATTTGTATATGATAGTAAGCGTCCTGAGGATCTATGGAGCACATCCAATTGGCCTGACCCAAAAAGGAGAGAATGGACTGGTGTTACCATCCGGAACTTTTCTTTTTGTACAGATTTGTTGAATCTGCTGAGATCCAGAATTGGTCTCCAGTCCCCTGTCTTTTTGGGCACTAAAAAGAATCTTGAGTAAGTTCTGGATCCTACTTGGTCTGCGGGGACTTCCTGGATGGCTCTTTTTTCTAGCAGTCTTGAAACTTCTGACACTGCCTGATCCCATAGATTGGGTGGAACATCTGGGATGGATTTTTTTGAAACAAGAGGGGGCTGATGGAAGGGAATTTTGTAACCTCCGGATATAATGGATAGTACCCATTTGTGTTTTGTAATATTTTGCCAGGCGACTGGGTACAATGAAAGCCTTCTCCTGACTGCCTCCAGAGTTGAGCAGTTGGGCATCCCTTCAGGGATGTTGATAGGGTTTGGAAGAGAACATATCTGTCACCCTGATTTTGCGGACCCCCTCTGCCATGAGGGCAGCGTCTGCCATTGTTATTGTTTCCCCCTCTGCCCCTGGGGGAAAAAAATCACTACGTGAGTCAGGCAAGGGTCCATGGGTTTGGTCTGGTAGGAGTGGAAGAGGTTTCAGCTAACTCTCCCTCTGTGGCTGCTGCTATCACCATGGCATCAACTGGAACACCTTTAGTAAGGAATTGTTTGTATTGGGGGGGGGGGGGCTGTGATAAATTTATTAGGTCTCCTCGGGACAGGTTCCATGGAATCTGGAGCTGACCAAGCCTTTCAAGACACTACAGACATAAGTGGATCAAAAAGCGGAGACACCCAGGGGGTGGAAGGTCGGGAACCAAATACGTCCAGGTTTACAGACTCGTCCTCCAGGTTTACAGACTCGTCCTCGGAGGGGGCTAGGGAAATCCAGCTACACCTCTGCCTAAGAATCCCAAGGATGTCCGAAAAGGAAACATCTTCATCCAGGTCTTGGTGCTTCCTCTTGCACTTTTTCTTCTGGGAAGCCTGCTCAGAATGCTCTGGGAGGTTTCAGAAGAAGAGGGTTCACCCAATGGGGTGCCCTGGGGCATTGGTTCCCTACGCTTTGGGGCTGGAGGAGGATCAGAGGTTGGAACAGGCATCAAAGGGGACAGAGCCGATGGGACAGATAGTGGGGCCGTCTATGGGAACAGCACTCTCTGCATCACGGTCTTGACAGAAAGAGGGCTCCGGCTCCAAAGAGACACAATCCCACTCTGTGCCAAGGGCGACAGCTCACTGACCGATGTGGGAGCAGAGCTCAACTGAGCCGACACTACAAGAGGGAGAGCGGGGTCAGACAAGGGTCCGATACCATTTCCCCCCTCGGAGCTGACGAGAGAGCTTCGGCACCCAGATACCTCAATGGAAGGAAAAAACAAAGTAATCGGAGCCAAAGAGGATTTCATCGGAGCCAAAGGAACCACTATCAGAACGTCCATGGACTCCGGCTCCAAACTAAGCATAGTCACAGGAGGAATCAATATGGAAGCAGATGGGGTCGAGGCCTGTTGAGGCGGGCTCAAAAGTAATTTGGCAAGGGCCTGTGACTTCAGCAACCTACTGACCACTCTCTCCACGTCCTGATCCGGTAACCTCGAGGACTGAGAGGAGTGGGAAGATGAACGATGACTGGCTTTGCTCTGAAGTAAGGGTGAGTGTGGCACCGAGCAAATCGGCTTCAATGAAGGAGACCTAGCTTGCTTGTGGCTCCGAGACGGCTCTGAGGTAACAGTTGGAGCCGATGGAGGAGTAGTCTTGTCTGTGCTAGAGGGCACCGGACATACTTGGTCTGTCAAGCTCACAGGTCGGTTCCGAACATGGAGCCGACGGCTTGACTGACTTCAAAGATTACACTGGCTGAGATGCTTTAGCCAGAGAATCCTGTTTCAACAATCCACGGAGGATTAGCTAGTTTTTCCGCTCCTGCAGGACCCTTGGCCTAAAGGCATGAGAAACAGAGCAAGAGTCTTGCAGGTGCAGAGCCCCCAAGCAATACACACAACTAGTGTGCTCATCTGTCAGAGACATCTTCTGACAGCATGAGTCACACTTTTTAAACCCTGAGGTTTTAACTTCCTTGGACATTCTAAGAAAAAAAGAAGGAAGTACCACACAAAAAGACACGCTACAATAATAAAAATTATATTGATAAAAACCTTAAAGGACAGCTCTAACATAAACGGCTGTCCTTAAGGGGGGGGGGAGAACTCGCTATAGAGTATAATGCCCCATTTGGTATGTACCTCACAAGACATCTGCAACAGCTGGAAAGGCCACAGAAATGCCTCACCAAAAGAATCACCGGCCTAAAGCAAATGCCATATGTTGACCATCTAAAAAAACTCCAGCTATACTCTGTCGCATATAGTCTACTCAGAGGCGATCTCTGCTTAACATATAAGGCCATGTCAATCCCTGAGCTGTTGGACATGCTCCACTTAAAGAAATCCCAATTCCTCAGAGCCACACGCTCCAGGGATCTAAACCTTATCATCACAATGAACAAAACATGTTGGAGGGATAGGTTCCTGACCCAGAGACTCCCCATACTCTGGAACAGACTGCCCGTACATGTTAAGCAGAGCACCTCATTGGCCCTCTTCAAAAGGAACCTTGATGATTGGATGGGAGATAGGAAATTCACCCCGGGGATCATGCCAGTTGCCCTGCTAGACAGGGACCCAGAGAAGTAAATATTGTGGGAAAAAATTTCCAGGGAATTGTTATGGCTAGGCTTGCATAGGCCTTAGGGCCTAGTACCAACCTATGAACCTATAACTTCTACCTTAAACGAGTTCAGGGAAAAACAGAAGGCCTAGCGACTAAGGGGCGACAGCCAACACAGCACAAAAACACAGCAAAGGACAAGATAAGGGGTTTACGACTAAATAAACTTACAAACTACTATAAACAGTGAATCAAATACTAACTTTTCAAGTAATTTAACTTTAAACAGAGAAAAAAGTTATACTAAGCCTGAGCCAGTAATGACGCAACCTCGCAGCTGAAGCGGCAAACGAGATCTGGATAGCTGACGCTGGGCATTCTGGGATAGGGGGTAGCCTTGAGCCAGTAAAAGAGCTCTCAAGGTATAGAAAGTGGCTGAGTTGGAGCAGAGGATTGGCTCCGAACCCATCCAGCAAGAACGAAGGCGAGATTGGACAACTTAACATCAAACTTTCACATCTGCATGCCTGACTAAGCAAAAATAAACCCGACTTCACAGCCATCACAGAGACTTGCCTAAAACCATACAAAGATGCTGAATTCCTATCTCTTAACTACAGTTGCCTTAGGACAGACAAACCACAGAAAAAAGGCAGTGGCGTCGCCTTAATTTATCCAAATACCTTTACTATAGATCAATACACTAAACCTTTCCCACAATTCCCCACTGCAGATATACTAGTGGCCTTCCTAAAATTGAAGGACTGTAAAAACCTTTGTATCACAGTCATATGCATCCCCAAGGGCAATAACATTCCTATTCTTGAAGACATACTCGCCTGGACAACTACTACTATTAAAAACAAAACTATCATCTTAGGTGATGTTAACAACCATTGGCATGACATTTCAAATCAAGACCCCTCTACCAGCATTAACCTATATAATTATACACAGCTAATTACCGATACCACCAGACCCAACTACAAAAATGACAAAGGCTCAGTCCTTGACTGGATCTTGGTATCTGACCCTAAAAAAATCTCCTCCTCGAGCACACTACCAAATAATATGAATGACCACTCTTTCAAGCTTCATAATATGTAAGGCAACCCTTATTCAAAGCCAGCACCAAGTCAAGAATGCTAGGGACTTGTTTCATTTCCCTCCCAGCACCTTTAATGTAATCTTGTATAAACTGGACACCATTAAAACACCTCCCTCTCAATGATGTTGTTGAATTGGACAGCGCAGTGGTAGAGTTGTCAACTCACAGCATGAGATTATCTGGTTCGATTCTCGGCTAGAGTGCCTTCTGTGTGGAGTCTGCATGTCCTCCTTGCGTTCGTGTGGGTTTCCTCCCACGTTTCAAAGACATCAGTCTGCGGCATGTTTCTCCAGGCCTCTGCAAAAAATTGGCTTTGTTCCAAGTCCGACTTTCCCGGTAAACAAATGTTAAATAAAATAAATAAAATTCAACGTTTTTTTAAGATCTTAGATAATGTAGCCCCACCTCATCTAAAAGAGTTAAGGCTAAATATGCCAATTGGGTTAACAAACACACTAAGTAAATTATGTCCGCTAGAGATAAGGCCTGGAAAGCTTGGCAAAAAAACAAACATCCATCTGACCTCAATTCAGTATAAACAGCTACGTAATTAGGCTAAACGTCTAGTAATTAAAAATAAAAAAGAACATTTCCAAAGTATTCAAGACCAACACAAACAAAACCCTAAATAATTCTGGTGTGCAACCAACTTCCTACTTCATCCAGGTACAAATAATAACCCTTGTCCAATCCCAGAAAAAAGTCCCACTGAGATAGTCACTCTCTAATTCTAACTTCATTGACACCATAACAAAGCTAACCTCCACCTTCCCACCAACAACTTCAATCCACCTAATACTCCATCACCCTGCCCAAATACCTCTCTACCTACTTTCTCATTTACACCTATACCTACCTGCACTATAGAAAAACTCCTTCAGAAACTCAAACTATGTACCAGACAATTTACCTGCAGAATTTCTACAACATTCCACAAACTCCATAGCCTAGCCAATCAGCATACTCCTTAATAGATATATTGAGTCCACCACACCCCACACATCTGGAAGAAAGCATTTGGTATTCCTTCTACACAATGAAGGCAACAACCCTGATATCTCTAACTTCTGACTCATAGCTATCCTCTCCCCCATCTCCAAAATATTAGAAAATGTGTTCAGACTCGGCTTCTCAATCATCTTGTTAATAACCAAATCCTTTCCCCAACTCAACACGGTTTCAGGCCAGGTCATAGTAGTTGTACTGCTCTCATATCCTTTCTGGACGCAGTAAACAGGGCTCATGATGCTGGTTCCTTGACCTCACTAAAGCCTTCGATACGGTCTCCTATCTCCTACTACTTACCAAACTCTCCAACTTAGTTTCTCATCCCTCACCCTGAACTGGTTTTGTAACCATCTCACAGACCGGCAACAAGCCACCAAATGGCAACAATCCTGTTCACCATTTCTAAAGACAACTGCAGGTGTTCCCCTAGGGATTAATACTAGGTCCCCTCCTATTTAGCATATTCATCAATGACTTCCATACTTCTCTTACCCATGGCAATGTTATCCAATATGCCGATGATTCCACAATCATCTGCTCTGCCAAATTCATTTCTGAGTTTTAGCATCTTACCCAAGATGCCTTTACATTTACTGAAGCTTGGATGTCAAATAACCATCTTGCTTTAAATCCTAGTAAAACTAAACTCCTAATATCCCCCCCAAAAAAACACCCCCCACCCGCAATAGGAATGAATTCTTTGTCCAGTCTCCAACTAATATCATCATAGAAGTCTTCCAAGTACTAACATGCTAGGTGTTATCATAATGAAAATCTAACATTCAACCTCCATATCCATAACAACATCAAAAAACACACCAGAAACAAGGTAGCCTTTATAGACACAATCACTTCCTAAACTTCACTGCTAAGAAAGCACTAGCCTCTTCCTTTCTGCTTCCACCTTTACTATATGGTGCCGCCATCATCAACAATATAAACTCCTCTCTGAAAACCAAGCTTGACTCATGCTACAATAAGATTGTCAAATTTGTAACAAACTCAACATATTCATCCCATCATTGTCTATCTCTACATCAACTATACTGGCTTGAACTGCCACACTACCATACATATCTACAATTAACTACAGCACATAAATTGGTATACAAACCATCAAAGTGCCCTTCTCTCTCCTCCTTACTGACCACATATCACCCCAACAGACCTCTTAGATCTGAAAGCAAATTGTTGCTAAAAGTTGACAAACCAAATCTCTCAGCTAGTCAAATGCTATATACTCTTTTACGGTGTCTAAACTCTGGAATGCCCTCCCACCTTTAATCATAACCATTAGAAATCCTGTTCTCTTTAAGACTTCTCTTAAAAAAAAAAAAAAAACTTTCTTCTCTATGGCACTGCACATGTGCCAAAATGAAACTCCTTAACCGCCCCCACTATAATCCTTTCTTCACTCCATCACAGTACTCACATAATTTTTCTACACTATCTTACCATAACAAATGCATGAGCTCCGTCTCTACCTTGCCAAATCTTACCTGCCAATAACTCAAACCAAGAACAATTAATCTATTAAAACCGATACCCAGTCAGACTACTCCATCATCAATGTTAATAATTCTCAACAACGTAGAAGTGCATGAATATGTATTTAATATATGAACGGTTGTGATTATATGATCTTCAATGCATTATGGCTGTATATACTCTGTACTAGTGTCAATTTCTGATATTTACTCTACTTAGTTGTATGTTACTCTGTATTGTGTGTTATTCCTCTTGTATCTATTGGTTATATATGTGTCGCTTTTCTCCCTGGGCCTCCACTGAAAATGGGCTCACCTAGGCCCAGTGGGACCATCCTGGTAAACAAATACAAACCTGCTGGCAGACAGGTTCAGTGAAAATTTCATCTCTGTCCTCCCCAACAGTAAACCAGGACATCCCCAGCACCTGCCCCCCTCCCCTCATCACCAGGAAGCAGGCCATTAATGCCCTCTCAAAGGCAAAAAATACAGCCTTCATGGTACTCGACAACAACCCTGGCTGTGTCCTACATGAACTCAGGCAACAGCTCTCAGCACCATTAGGCACCCTATTCAACCAAAGCCTGAGCACTGGCTTCATCCCAGCTGAATGAAGGACAGCCACTGTCATCCCTCTACACAAAAATGGTGCGGCCACTGACTCAGGCAATTATAGGCCCATTGGCCTAACTAGCCTGATCTGCAAGGCCATGGAACGCATTATCATGGACCTTATAAACAAGGACATTGGCAACCTCCAAACACTTGACCCCACACAGTCTGCTTTTGTCAAGGGGAGATCATGCCTGTTAAACGTGGTCGACTTCTTCGAAACAGTCACCAAAGCCATGGACGAGGGGAAGACAGTGCACACCGCCTACCTTGAACTAACCAAAGCCTTTGACACTATTCCCCACTTGGGCATAATGAATAAACTCTCCCAGCTAGGCATCTAAGTGGCTCACTGATAGAACCCATTCAGTCAAAATCGGGTAAGCCACCTCTAGTAGTAGAGCCATAACAAGCAGCGTACCCCCAAGGATCAGTCTTGGGGCTTCAGCTGTTTTAGATATACTTTTCAGAGGTGCAAGCCAAAACCAGTGGTCTGTGGCTGACCAAGTTTGCAGATGACTTTAAGTTGAGCGCCATCTTAAATTCCCCTAGTGATGTGGACATCCTCCAAGATGGCCTTATCCAAACTAATGACTGGTGCCAGAAGCATGGCCTCAAACTGAATGCCAAGAAATTCATTATTATCCTCTTTGGGGGAAATGGCGTCCCCACTAATTATCACACATTAATAACGTATTAAGCACACAATCAGTCGTGAGGGACGTGGGCACCCAGGTTGACAGCAACCTGAAGTTTGACCACCATGTTGCCTCCGTTGTACCGAAGGCTTTCCTACATGGCCCACCTCATAAGTAAGGGCATTTCATCCAGGAACAAGTAGGTTATAACATCCCTGTACTCCTCCCTTACCAGACCCATTATTGAGTACAATGCCCCCTTCGGCATGTACCTTGCCAAGCACATGCAGCAGCTCGAGAGTTCACAGAGGTTCCTGACCAGGAAAATCCAGGGTCTCAAACACCTATCCTACACAGATAGGCTAAA
This sequence comes from Protopterus annectens, assembly GCF_019279795.1. Lineage (NCBI taxonomy): Eukaryota > Metazoa > Chordata > Ceratodontiformes > Protopteridae > Protopterus > Protopterus annectens. Next base: position 1,576,700,249 of record NC_056729.1, read on the forward strand.
AGTCCTGTCCCTCTACTCAGTCTCATACAGACTGCTCAGAGGTGACCTGTGTCTGGCATACAAGGCCGTCTCAGACCCACCCTTGATGGACTTGCTGCATATCCTTAAGTCAAGCTCCACTCACACATCCTGCACGCAAGGCCTCAACCTGGTCTGTGACATTAATAGAACTTGTTGGCAGGACAGATTTGTGTCCGAAAGACTCCCCCATGTGTGGAATAGACTCCCTCTCCATGTCAAGCAGAGTACCTCACTAGCCCTCTAAGACGGACCTGGACGACATGGAAGGGAAACAGAAAATACGTCCCTGGGATCCCACTTGTGTCCCTGCAGGACAGGGGAAATAGGTGAGGACTTTGTGGGAACATGGGCAAAATTCTTGGCTCGGCTTATAAGGGCCTCCGGGCCAGAAGCCTAGTATCGTTCTATGAACCAGTAGTCCAACGGTGAGGGACAGTGAGGTGGGATGCAAAAATGGATGAAGATCGACAACACAGATGGAACGTTATGTTAAGACATAATTTCTTTATCTGATGTTGTCAATTTTCATCCATTCTTGACTCTTGGGACAGAATCCCCAGCTACCTTCGACCGTTATGTAAATCTGAAATGGCTGCTAAAATAACCTTAATACTAGAAGCAAAAGCCCAAAAACAGTAGCTAAAATCTCTAGAACCTTTCCCACTGAAGCCGAAAAAGGATCTAGACCATTATCACAAGCCCAGATAGAAAATCTCTTCCATTTACTACGGTAGAGATTCCTGGTGGATGGTTTATGGGATGCTAACAAAATGTGTCTTACAGGAGATGGAAGGTCATTGCGCCTGGCGACTAATGGAATTGGAGAAACCAAGCAGTCAGCTTGAGAGTTTGTAGATCGGGATGCACCAGTCCCTGGTGGTGAGACAGAAGTTCTGGAGCTGGGTCCAGAATCCATGGACGACAAAGTAGATGAGGCCATAGGAAGGGAAACCATATTTGTCGAGGCCAATAAGGTGCAATGAGGATTACTTTGCTTCTCAACCCAGCTGCTTTTCTGACGAATAAGGGAAATTAGAGGGAATGGAAGAAAGGCATAAAGGAGACCCTGGGGCTAATCAAGGAGAAGAGCATCTCTTGGGGACTCCCACTGAGGGGGAATTAGGGCAAAGTATCTTCTGCACATGTTGTTCAGTGGTGAAGGAAACCGGGCGCAGGAATGCTGGCCCCAGGGATTCAGAGACCACTCGTGAGGTGTGAGAATGCATCTGCTCAGTTTGTCTGCTATCACGTTTGAACTCCCCAGGATGTGCATTGCTATCAGAAAGCAGTTGGAAGTTATGGCCCATTGCCACACTCGAAGGGCTTCTCGGCACAGTGGGTAGGACTTGTTTCCCCCCTGTTTGTGGATGTACCAGATTTATGGACATGTCCGACTGAATAGCTATCATTCCTTGGGGCAAGGCAAAATGAAATGCTTGCAACACTAGAAGCACCACCCTTAGCTCCAGAACACTGATATGCAGGTTGGCCTGGGAAGGAGACCAAGTACCTGTATATAATGATGATGTCTTTGTTTTACTAGAATGCAGCAATGACATTTATGTAACATACTGGGTGGGCAAATTCTACTTAAGAATATCAGGATGAGTTATGTCTACCCATAAACTGGTATGTTCCATTAATCCTGTTTGTAAGGATGGTTAGTGCTTCTCTAACCCCCCCCCATACACCTTGCTACTTTTAAAAACTGAGGGGAGCTATGCCCCCCTTACAAATGGAATTAATAGTAAATATATCAAAGTTTAATGGAATGATTGTTCAATCAGACTAGCTAGGCATGCACTCTTGTTGACAACAGTTTCAAATCAGATTAACAAGACTACTTTTACTTCACTATAACATTATTAACTAGGAATGTCAGAACTTATAATTCCTCAGTAACTGTATTTTAAGCAGCAACTTGCAACTTTTAAGACTATAATTTAAAAGATTTGCTAATTATGGATTATCTCCTTGTACAAATATTCAAAGGAACTTGAATAAACATGAAATAAAGAGCTTATTTTACAGTGAAGAGATATGTTGCTATAGAACACACTTGACAAAGACTGCCAAGTGAATTAACATCATACTACTAAAAAATTCCTGTTGCTCAGTCTATTGCACTGTATAGTCAGTGCTTAAAAACTCTGCTGCACTCAAAAAGCATGTTGAGACAGAGTGTAATGACAGTATGGTTATTTTGATATGCCAAATAAGATAGCAAGTACATCACAATCTAGAGGTGTTTTAAAATCAAACATGTAATTAATTAACTTGTAGAGTGTGTAAATATGCAAATCACCTTTCCTGGCATCTGAACTATTTTATATTCACCACAATAACTGAAGCACAACTGATCAAAATAGTCCAGGCTTGCTAAAATTAGCATCCTGATGGGACAGAAAACATTAATTTTGTTACTATCATTCACCATAGCTTTAGTATAACTTATTGATTTTTCTAAAGCTTTCTAAAGGATGGCGCAGTGGTGCAGCGGTAGCGTTGTCGCCTCACAACAAGAGGTTCTCTGGTTTGATTCTCGGCTGGAGTGCCTTCTGTGTGGAGTCTGCATGTCCTCCCTGCATTCATGTGGGTTTTCTCCGGGTACTCTGGCTTCTTCCCACATTACAAAGACATGCATCTGGAGTGTTTCTCCCCAGGCCTCAGCTGAAAATTGGCTTTGTTCCAAGTCGGACTTTCCTGGTAAGCAAATGTTAAATAAATAAAAATAATAAAAAAAAAATGTTGTTTACTGAATTTGAAGTCTGCAGCACTCACATGACAGTTTTCTCTGTGTGAGTCATCTGCACTCTGATTTCAGGTATGACCCATGGTTCCAGAGTAAAGTTCTTGACCCAACCTTGAAGTTTTCTTGTTGCCAAGTATATGGAACTCAAACATTTAACAGCAGAAGCCAGAAGCTGACAGAACACAGAGAGACTAGTCAAGTCAATGTGTCATCTATGAAGTTTCCAACATTTTTGAGCATAAGCATATACAAGTGAAAGCTCTGAGGATCTTGCCCTGACATCAGAAAACAAAAGTTGACAAATGGCCAACAATGGTTTTGGGCATTATGCCAACTGCAGTGAAACTGTCACTTATAGACAATGGATAAAGATGAGAATGTTTTGTCCACCAGAGATTTCAACAGTTAAGTTTATTTACTTTTTGTTTACAGAAAAAATCTGATTGGATATGATACCCCTTTTCTAAGGAGACCCGGAGAGAAAATTTCCAGAAAATTATTACATAAATGGAAAAATTCAAAAGACATGTAGCATTTTTTAAACAAAATGATGAAACAACAATACATACATAGGTTAGTACAAAGCTAACTGCTCTTGCGAGCCATTGTAAGCCTAGCGAATTATCCCTTGTGAGACTCAAACCCTACACCTTGTGTTTGTAAGGCAAACACCTTAACCATTAGGCCACCCTCCCATGTAGCATTTGATAATAATTTTTACTTACAGTGAGTAAAGACAGTGACTATGTTCAGCCAGCTAGCATAAAATATGTAATGGTCAAGTTTGAAATCACCTACAGGTCAGCTCCGACAGTCTAGAGGGATAAAGCCCCGACTACAACCCAGACGACCAAAGTCTGAATAACAATATGGGTACCTGTTGGAGTTGGCTTTTAGAGGGAAGGGGCAGGACAATGGGTACCTGTTGGAGTTGGCTTTTAGAGGGAAGGGGCAGGACAATGTACAAAGTGATAGTTGAATCTCTGATGGAGACTGGAGATCACACAGGAGTGCAGAATTTTAAGAGGACAGGACAACCTTAATGAACTGCATCACCTGCAAAAGTGAGAATGACACACACTCACTAGTATGCGTACTATACACAAAACCCAAAGGCAGTACTGGGCAAGCATGGTGGGATTAGGGACCCCAAAGCACTAAAATCAAAACTAACCCTGAAGGCGACTTTAATGATGAACTCTCCCAGCTGACTTTCACTTTCCAGTGATGGATGGGGGAAACAAATGGGCCAGCATGTTGGGAAGGTGCTGATAATCAAAAAGTAGCAGGCCAAAAATTGCAAAAAAAAAAAAAAAAAAAAAAAAAAGCCCCCCACAACTACATTTCCCAACATCTCAGGTTAGCCACAGAAGGGTAGTATTTATTTATTCATTATTTGATTACTTGTTTAATCCCATTAGGCTAGTGGCTTCTTTTAAAGGGAGACTTAAGACCTAAGATGGTATTTATTTTACTAGGGGAAACTGACCAGGGCATTGGGGTACTTCCGCTACTCTTTTTGATATGTGCCATTGGATCTTTTACATCCACCTGAGCTACCACCAACTCAAATAGATGGGACCTTGGTTTAAATCTTTATCTAAAGGATGACCCACTCAGGAGTGTAGCACGCCCACCCCTTAGCAAGCACAGCAGTGTCAGCAATCTATCTACCCGGTGTGGAAATAGAACCTACAGCCTTCTGCACCAAAGGCGATTGTACTACCTGTTATATCACTGACACTATCATAATGTAACAGGTAAGTCAGGAAGGTAACAGTTGCAGGCTAGACTGAGCTTTTAATCCTGTTAATTTGAATAAGGCCGATGACTAACTCCCAAAATGTGGAGGAAGGAAGTTATGTTGATAAGTGGCCACATGGCAGTTTGTCCCTATGAAGTATGGCAACTCTATCTGCCCCTTTATTATGCATATCTTACTTACACATTTTATACCCAGGTGGCAGATATCTCTGTCATGCCTATAAGATCTTGGCAAAGTCTTGGTAAAAAAAAACAAGAAGTTATGTACTCACCATAACGTTCGATGTATGCAGTCCATCTCACCTCACATTCTTACCTGTGGGCTCTGAGCCGAACCTCGTCTCCGACTCGGCCATACTCTAGCTCGAAGTCTTTCAATTGGCTGGGCCAAAGAGCTATCCCATGCTGCACTGCTCCCTTTCCCCAGATCTTGTTTGCAGCAAGCTCAATCACTCAATCACTATCACTCTCCCCCCATACACATAACACATAGAGAAAGAAAAAACATTCCAATAATAAAAGGAGTACTGAAACCAGAACTGACCTCTAGGTCCTCAAGGATTGGGGAAAGCGGGAGGGTAAGTAAGAATGTGAGGCGAGATGGACTACATACATCGAACATTACGGTGAGTACATAACTTCTTGATGTTATGTAGTCCAATCTCGCCTACATTCTTACCCGTGGGACAGCGTCCCCAGCACCTGAACCCTGTGAGGCTCAGTGGAAAATACTCCTGAGCACTGTGGAACCAAAGGAAGATCTGCCTCTGGATACCAAATCCAATTTGTAGTGAGTAATAAAGGTGTGAGGAGACGCCCATGTAGCCGCAGCACAAATATCATTCATAGACATCCTGGCCTGAAATGCTGTAGAGGTAGACATAGATTAGGTAGAATGAGCCTTCACTCTAAATGGTAAATCCTTACCACCTGAGGCGTAAATGAAGGAAATACAACTAGAGATCCATATAGACAAGGTCACTTTGGAAACAGGAGACCCAATCTTATTTTCTGAAGATGAGACAAATAGCTAATCCAATTTTCTAAGATCCTTCGTTCTATGCAGATAAAAACACAACTGCCTGTGAACATCCAGTTGGTGAAATTTAAATTATGCCCTATTAGAGAACTCTGGAAAAAATACAGGCAGTTCAATGGATTGGTTGAGATTACTAACCGAAGCCACTTTTGGCATAAAGGAAGAGGTTGGTCTGAGGGAAACCCTGTCCCTGTAAAAAAATCAAGTAAGGCGGTCTGATGGACAAAGCTTGGCACTCCGAGACACATCTAGCTGAAGTGATGGCTACCAAAAAAATAGTTTTCCAAGTCAAAAAGTTTAGTTCACAAGTAGCTGCAGGCTCAAAGGGGGAAGGTCAGACATTGTAGCACAAAATTTAGGTCCCAAGGCATGACCGGGTCGAAGACTGGAGGGCAAAGCAGCATAGTGCCTTTCAAGAATGCCTTACATAGTCTATGCGCCATTAGGCTGGGTTCATTAGCGACGTGAAAAGTGGAAATAGCGGCCAACTGTACTTTAATGGTCGAGGCTGCTGACCCCTGATTGAAAAGCATGGAGAGAAATTCCAGAACTGAAGAAATTGGAGCTGTATAATGATCAATTTGTCTTGCCTGAGCCCAGATGGAGAATCTTTTCCATTTACTGGAATAAATCTTTCTAGTCGAAGGCCTATGGGAAGAAGACAGAATATGAATCACTTCCGGAGGAAAATGATGAAGCCTGACTAGTGATGGAAGTGGAGTAGCCAAGGTGGTCAACCGGAGGGTCGGAAGAGAAGGATGGAACTGCCCTGACATACGAGTCAAAAGATCTGGCTGTGGGTTCAGAATCCAGGGGGCGTCCATGAGATAGGGTTGGAGAAAGGGGAACCAAATTTGACGAAGCCAGTGTGGAGCAATCAGAATTATTCTGCTTCCCAAGGACTGTGCTTTCTGAATAGCCTTTGTCAACAGAGGAACAGGAGGGAAGGCATAAAGTAGACCGGAGGGCCAATCATGAACTAGAGCATCCCTGGGTGACTCCCATGGAGGGGGGATAAGAGTGAAGTAGCTGCTGCACTTGGTATTGAGGGGACTGGCAAATAGATTGCAGCAAGGCTGACCCCATCTGCGGAAAATTTGCTCCGCAACTTGACTGTTCAGGGATCACTCATGAGGCATCAGAATAGCTCTGCTCAACCTGTCGGTGATCACGTTGGACTTCCCTGGACTGTGCGTTGCTACAAGAAAACGTTGGGAATACACTGCCAACTGCCACAGTCGAATGGCCTCTCTGTAAAGGGGATACGACTTGGATCCTCCCTGTTTGTTCAGATACCATACCACCGATATATTGTGAATGGATAGCAATTGTCCCGAGAGGAAGAAAGCTCTGAAGTGCTTGCAATGCTAGTAACACTGCTCTCATCTCCAAGATATTGATATGCAGATGTATCTCATGTTCCTGCCATGTGCCTTGGACCGTCCTGCCAAGATAATATCCCCCACCCCATCTGGGAGGCATCCGTGGTCACTGTGGCAACCGGAGGGGTTGGGACAAAGGGTTTTCCCGCACTGAGGTTGCTGGGGTGAAGCCACCAGTGAAGATCTTGCTTGCACCTGTCTGTGATCATTATGAGATAAGAAAGTGGAAGATGCTGTAGAGACCACTGGGCGAAGAGCATCCACTGAAGGAGCCTCATGTGAAGCCTCGCAAGAGGAACCAGCATAATTGTTGCAGCCATAGTCCCTAACAATTTGAGAACCGTTTTTGCCTTCACTCTTTTTTGAGGGAGAAACGCGTATACTTGTTGTTGCAAAACTTGAATCCTTTCTTGTGGTAAAAAACACCCTCATGAGCACGGTGTCTAACTTGGCGTCTATAAAGGTGACATGCTGCGAGGGCAACAAGGCAGACTTTTCCCAGTTTAGAGTGATACCCAATTGCTGACACAGCTTGATAGTAGCGTCTCTGGTCTGTAGTAGTAGATGCCTGGTGGTGGCAGAAAGGAGCCAGTCATCCAGGTACGGACACATTTGAAATCCCTGATGTCTCAAGTGAGCCATTACCACTGCCATACATTTGGTGAACACCCTAGGGGCTGTGGTGAGACCAAAGGGCAGGGCATGAAATTGAAAATGACTGGCTCCCAGCCAGAAGCGTAGATGACTTTCGGATGCCTTGTCCATCTTTATGTGGTAGTACGCATCCTTGAGGTCGATGGAGCACATCCACACTACTTTTCCCAACAATGGGAGAATAGATTACAACGTGACCATTCGGAACTTGGACTTCTTCACGTGGAGGTTCAAGCGGCTGAGATCCAAGATGGGTCTCCGGTCCCCTGTTCTTTTCGGCACCAAAAAGAATCTGGAGTAAGTCCCTAATCCGATCTGGTCTGAGGGGACATGCTGGATGGCTCCTTTTTCCAGCAGTTTTATAACCTCTGAAGCTGCAGAATCCCTTTGATTGGATGGAACATCTGGGATTCTTTTGATCGGTGTGGGGGGGGGGGGCAGAAGGGAATGTGATATCCTCCGGAAATTATTTTTAATACCCACTGGTCCTGGGTGATGTCTTGCCAGGCTTCTAGGTATAGTGAAATATGACCCCCGAATGGCTCCGGAAACGCGCAGTCGGGCCTCCCATCAGGAGCACTGGTAGGAAGAACCATGAAAGGAATCACGGTCTCCCTGGTTATGCGGGCTTCCTCTGCCTCTAGAGCGGCATCTACCTGATTTACTACCCCCTCCCCTGCCTCTGGTGGGGGAATCACTTTGTACAGCAGACAGTTTTTCCCTCTTGCTCGCATCTAGTGAGAGTTTCTTTCACCTTGGTTCCGAACAACGAGGAACCATCAAATGGGGCGTTGGTGAATGTAGACTTTAAGGCCTCAGCGAAATTACAGAGGCGCATCCAGGAGTGTCTTCTGAGAGAAACTCCGGAACTCACTGCTCTACTCGCTCCTTCGGCTGCATAAGAGATCAGCCTCATGGAGGAGTTAGCAACAGAATTTAGGGTAGACATCTGAGCATTGACTTTCTGAGCCACTGCATCAGAAATGTTACCCTGCAGAGTATCTCCCAGCTCTTTCAGGAGATCTCTTTGCAGCCATGTAAAATGTGACAAGTAATTCAGCGACTGCAGTGTAAAGGCCGCTGAAGAAAACATACGCTTCCCATACCGGTCCATGGTCCTGGACTACTTGTTAGGGGGATGGATGGTAGACGAGGTCTCAGCCAGTTCCTTCTTGGTGGCTGCTGCCACCACCATGGCATCTACTGGGACGCCCTTCGTGAGAAACTCTGTCAGAGGGGGCGGACAGAAATTGGTTGGGTCTCCTGGGGACTGGTTCCACAGTGTCAGGGGTTTCCCACACCCTCCAACAAACTAGATCCAAGAGTTCATCAAAGGGTGGAGAGACCCAGGAGGTGGAGGACTGAGACCCAAAGGCCTTCAGGAACATTGACTCCTCCTCAGAGGGGGGGGGGGTTTAGAGGGCCAGTCGCCTCTCTGTTTCAAGATTTCTAGGATATCAGAGAAAGAGATATCCTCAGAGGATGACTTGGGGGACCCCTCAGATTCCTCAAGGTCACTGTCTGACGTGAGAGACTCTTCCTGAGAGTCGATGTGCTTCCTCTTGCATGTTCTTTTTCTGGGTGGCTCCTCAGGCAAAAACTCTGGGGGGCCCTCAGAAATTTGGGGACCACTCATGCAGGTATCCTGTGGCCTTGGGTCTCCGCTGTCCAAGGATAGAGACTGATACTGGAGCTGGAGGGGGTAGAGTGTCAGTGCTGTATGATGCAGCTGAGGACCTGGCCAGCATGCTCCTCATGACCTGGAAAGATGGTCCCCCTGCTCCGAGGATCGACCAACCGTGGAAGACCTCGGAGCAGAAGGGGCAAGGTCCGAAGCCGAAGCAAGGGTCAGGCTCACCGAGCTGAAGCACCGAGAGGGAGGCTAGGAGCCGAAGAGCATCCTGAGACCTCCCCCTCATGTCTGACTGAGGAACTATGATTCCTGGACCCCGCCGACGGGGTCGGAGCTGAGATCGGAGCCGATAAGCCAGGATGGGCTATCGGAGCCAACCTAGAAGCATCAGATGGCGCCGACCACTCTGGCTCTGGAGGCAGAGATTTGCTCGGAGGAGATATCGATGATGGATTGGTGATGGGCTCCGGAGCTGACTGGGCTAGAGCCGAAAGTAATTTAGCCAGCACTGGTGATTGAAGCAGTCTCTGTACCACTCTATCCACATTAGAAAGTGTCCTGGAGGACCTAGAGGACAAGGTAGGAGATCTGGACCTCCTCTCTGAAGGAGACCTGCGAGAAGAAACTGGTCTAAAAACTGGGGACTGGCTCCAAACTAGTATCTCTGACACCGGCTCCGAGAGGCTGGGAGCCAATGTAAGTTCTGTGGGTTGACGAGCTTCCTTCGGCACCAAAGACAGTGGAGCAGAGGATGCCACAGTAGACTTAGTAACTTTCTCCGGAGGCTCCGATACAACAGACAGAGCTGGAGAGCTTTTTTTGCTTTAAATGTTTTGTCTCTTTTAGAGGGAGAGGACTTAACACTAGGTGACCTCTCCAAATCTTCCTCGAAAAAAGGTTTCAGTAGTCCCTTCAGAATTAGTTTGTTCTTCCTTTCTTGAAGAACACGAGGGCTGAATGCGCGACAGAACACACAAGACTCCTGAAGGTGTATAGCCCCCAAACAATAAACATACACAGAGTGCCCATCAGTAATCGACATCTTGTACCCACATTTACTACATTTCTTAAAGCCTGAAGGCTTATGTTCTTTTGTATCCTTAGACATGGTCGGCAGGATGCTAACACAACACAACAGTAAAAGACAGACACCAGCAACAAGCGCGGGAACCAAACTAATAACTACAGACACTACACAAGGACCTCTAACTCAAACAGTCCTGACAGAAAAAACAAAGGAAGGACTAGGTCCTCTAACTTAAACGGCCCTAGCCCGGAGGGGATAGGTACCTAAAACAAAAACAAGCACAGAAGGGGAAAACAGATAACCAAGGGAGGACTAGGTCCTCTAACTTAAAACAGGCCTAGCCCGTTGGGAGATAGCGGACGGGATACCAGACAAAAAGTAAACAAATGCCACAAAAAGCAACAACACACACACCTAGCTATGAAAATAACTTTTGGATCAAATTTTTAGCCAAAAATTTAGTCAAGAAGACAAAAAGTTATACTTAGCCACAGCCAAGAGCAAGACCACGTCTGAGCTTTACGAGCGGCAAACGAGATCTGGGGAAAGGGAGCAGTGCAGCATGGGATACCTCTTAGCCCAGCCAATTGAAAGACTTCGAGCTAGAGTATGGCTGAGCTGAAGCCGAGGTTAAGCTCCAAACCCACGGGTAAGAATGTAGGCGAGATTGAACTACGTAACATCACTACATACATAGAAACCAACCTTGCAAAAGATCCAGCTTGTTATATATACTACAGTCATTTCTGTTTTGATATTCCTACAACAGAACATGTCATATATGTGCCCCTGGGATTTGATTACATGAATATTTTGTCCACAAAGAAAAAGACAACATGATGAATGCACTTATTTTAGAAAGGAGATAATGAGGTAATGCAGTATACGACTTTAAGCCTCAGATGTTAACTGAGCCATATAGAGTGGAATGTGACATGAAGTAGTGCAGAGTAAAGTACATGCTATGTGAAGAACAGAGGCAATAACATTTCTGTGCTATAAAGCCGCACATTATTATTAATAGATGGATAACAGCAGACAAGCTAGCCATATAGAACAGATAAAGGCTAAGATCAACTGTGAGAGCAAGAAGAGCCCTAAGACTAACCTTAAGTAGTTCTGCTGTAAACAACAAACACACGAGCTTCAGGTTAAAAAAATACTTCACTGGTGTCTCCTGGTACCTTGGCTTACGCCTTCAAGGGATATACACCAGAAACACAACCTTTTTATACAATGCCATTTCACACAATGTTAATTAATTCACACATTCTTAACTGACAGCATATTAATAAAACATTTCCCTTAAAGTGATACAAAATATTTGAAATATCCACATACCATTAAAACAGTAAGGCAAATATTACTCCCCCTGGTTTCCTAACCTTTATAATGCATCAAACATTTAAATTCCAAATTTAAACCTGAAGGATTTAGAGTGTAAAAATTATTAATAAATCTAGATTCCAACATTAAGAACTTGTTCTTAAACACTTCCCCATGTAAATGATTAGGTTTAGCTAATATGTTAAAAAACAAAGAATCTAACCCTCCGCAGTTAGTCCAAAAGTGTGAGGCAACTGTGTTGTCCATTCTACCATGTCTAATGTCCCCCAAATAATCCAAAATGCGTTTCTTAACCTGTCTCTGTTTGCCCAATATACCACTTAACTCGAGAACAAACACCTCCTATGATGTAAATGAATCTGCTGGACAAACAGTTCAACGTGTGCATAGCTTTATAAACCCTGTTATTAATCTTGATCCCGTCTAGGTTCCTGATCTTTGGGCAAACTTTGCATTTGGAACATGGAAAATATCCCAGCTGCATTAGCTAAGAGAGATAAAGCCTTAACTAAAACCCAGGTGACCAGAGTTCAACTAGTGGCTTGAGGGTGCCTGCTGGAAACAGTAGGAAGAGCAGAAGCTCAAGCCTGTTCACCTCTCTTCAGGAGAAAGGGAGGAGCAATCCCCAGGAGAGTGGGCAGTATTATACAGAGATGCTTGTCTACAATGGGGGAAGGTCCAACGAATCATGTCACATATATGTGGCATACACCACAGAGACCACTGTACGCATACTAATACCTTGGTTACTAATGATTACTTGAGATTCAGGGCTGCAAAGCAAAACCCTGATCCTCCTTGGAATAATGGCACTGTTCCTGGTATGATCGACCCTGACCTGACCCCCCACCCCCACCCCCACACACACACACAGGGAACAAAGGGCCCGTAACACTCTTGCCAAGGGGAACAAACAAGTTAGGAGAGTGTTCAAAAAAGGTAGATTCAATGATCAGAAGAGGACTTGAGCAAAAAAAAAAAAAAAAAAAAGTACTTCTGTTATTGGAGGAAGTTGTGAGGACAACATATCAGTCAGATCTCCTCTGTGTGGAACTGTGATCCATGGCTTAAGTGTCTTTGCGATTTTTAAACTCTAATTTCATGGTCGAAACCCTGAATCTGTGTCCTGCTGAACTGAGTTAAAAGGCTTCCATTGAATATCAGCTGGCCACTAACTGCTGTCAAAGGTCAGGAAGGCTGGTACAGACAAAAGATGCAAAAATAATAGGTGGCTGTAGATGATGAAGAGCAGTTGTTTTCTGAGGCACAGAACAAAGGTGCACAGATTTACACAAAAAGGAATCTATCTTTTGGATGGTGTCTACTTACACAGTGAAAAATCTTCTACTAAATTGGCTATTATGATAACTGGCAGAAAATTGATAGTAGAGAACATGCTCTGCTGAAATGAATTATACCACAGTACCCTAAGTGCTTCAAAAATAATAAAAAAATGACAAAAAGGGAAAACAGATTGATTAATTTTGTGCTTGGCTACATTTCGATTAAATGCAAGAGGTGACAATTTCTAGGCGGATGAATGAAGGTTGTGGAGATAGAACAGAAAACTTAGTAACGATAACACAGCAAGACTGTGTTACAGTTGAAAGATAGATCAAAATCGTGTACCAAGTGCAGAGGGTTCAGGGAAAACTTGTATGAAAAGAAAGAAGGATAACTCCAAAGGGTGCTCATGTGCTGGAATGAGTAGCATTCCTCCTTAGAGCAAGAAGTTCTCTGGTTCAATTCTTCACCAGGCTACCTTCTATCTGGAGTCTGCATGTCCTCCCAGTGTCCGCATCCATATGAGCTTTCTCTGTATGCTCTAGTTCCCTCCCACTTCTCAATTACATACGGTAGGTAAATTAATTTTACTCAAATTGCTGCTAGGGGGCGATTGTATAGTGTGTGAATCAATGCCGAATGTTCTGTGATAGATCAGTGTCCTGTCTACAATGAGCTTTGATGCCTTGCACCTGCTGGCTGCTGGAATTGGCTTTGGCATCTTTATGACTCTGTAAATAATAAAGCGGGTTATCAAATAATAGATGAATGGATACATAGATGATATGAACCACAAAAAAATAAGAAAAGAAAAAAATGAACAAAACAACCAAAGGCAGGAACCAATAAATTACTTAAATATACAAACTTTAAATTTCTCTAGCGCCTCGGCTGATAGCCTTCAAGGAGTAGTAAAAAACATTAAACAACATTCTAAATACACCCATATAATACAATACAAGACAAATAATTTGTCTCCCATGCTGGAGCCCATCAAATGAAAAAACAAATCTATTACCATGCAAAAAAAATCATAAAACTGCTAAATCATATCATATCCACCCTTACAAATAAAAATCAAATCATCAATAAAAGGATAATATTTAACCATATTAACTATTAAAAAAATCACATTGGTAAAGATACTCAAATTCAAACAAACCCATAGTTAAGTTGACATACATGGGGGCAAAAGATGGCAGTGCCCCGCAATTGATGATACAAACAACCATTAAACATAACAAAATTATTAACCGAACAGAAATGTAATAATTCCAACACATAATTGGACAAAGGGGAATCCCCCAGAAAATATTTAGCAGGCTCCAAACCTGTACTATGACTAATATTGGTATATAAACTACACACATCCACAGTAATAAAAAACATATCACTGGTCCAGGTAATAGAAGAGATTTTTTCTAAAAAATCAATAGTATCCCTGAAACAAGAGGGCAACTTTATGACATAAGGCAACAAAAATTCATGCAGGAATAAACCCATTTTTTACAAAAAGTACTTAGAAGTCTATGTGATAGGTCTGGGTAAACAGCATGTTTATGAATCTTAGGAAGACAGTACAAAACTGCCAACTCACAATCAGAAACCTGAAATTTAACATCTAAATCAATACGTGTAAAATAATCAAGTCTGTAGCCTTTTTCTAAAAGAGCAACAAAATTTGTAATAGCTTTGTCAGACTCAGAATTATTACTAGTTTCATACACTGTCCTATCTTAAAGATGTGACATGCATATCTGAAAATACTGTTTGAAATTCATAACCACAATTTTGTTGCCCTGATTGGCGGGCTTAATAATAAGAAGTTATGTACCTACCATAACGTTCCATGTTAGTTGTCTTCTCTCGCCTTCTTTCTTGCTTGATGGGTTCGGAGCCGATCCTCGGCTCCGACTCGGCACTTGCTTTAGCTCGAGAACTCCTTTTACCAGCTCGAGGCAGCCCCATATCCCATGATGCAAGGCGGTAAGTACCCAGATCTCGTTTGTTGACAAAGGGCAATAACACCAAGCATAAAATACTTCCCAAAGGAAGAAGAAACTTACAGATGGAAAAAGGACCAGGTCTGAATGGTCTTTAGTATAATAGTTTCTTATACAAGGTCTGTCCAGGCCAGGGGGAAGGAGGGAGGGTCGAAGAAAGAAGGCGAGAAGACAACTAACATGGAACGTTATGGTAGGTACATAACTTCTTTATGTTAAGTTGTCATTCTCGCCTTCATTCTTGCTTCATCGGACCGCCCCTAGCACCTCTATCCTGGGTGGCTCAATGGAACAAACTCTTGAGGACTGTAGAGCCAAAACTGGCTCTGTCCCTGGAGGCCAAGTCCAATTTGTAATGGGAAACAAAAGTGTGAGGAGTGGCCCAAGTGGCCGCCGCACAAATAGTGTCCAAAGGAAGTCTAGCTTGAAAAGCTGTAGAAGTAGCTAAACTCCTAGTTGAATGTGCTTTAGGTTTTGAGCACAGCTGTTTTCCCCTGAGTATAAATTTCAGTGATGACCGAAGAAAGCCATCTGGACAAAGTCACTTTAGAAACAGGAAGGCCTTTTTTATTATCCGCATAGGAAACAAAAAGTTGATCAGATTTTCTAACTTTTTGTTCTGTCCAAATAATATCTAAGTTGACGGTGGGCGTCAAGATAATGTAGCTTTTGTTCAGCTCTATCTGAATAGTTAGGATAAAATACAGCGAGGTGAATGGATAGATCCAGATTGTTCTTTGAAGCGACTTTAGGTAAAAGGCATGGATTAGTTCTCAAAGACACTCTCTCTTTGTGACAAATCAAACAGGGGGTCGAACCGAAGAGCATGAAGTTCAGACACCCTCCTGGCAGATGTAATAGCCACTAGGAATAAAGTTTTCCAAGAAAGATATTTCAGGGAACAAGAAACAGCTGGCTCGAAGGAGCAAAGTATCAAGGATGTCAGCACTAAATTTAGATCCCACTGAGGAGGAGGATTCCTGATTGGAGGCTTTAGTAGGAAAATTCCTTTCAAGAAGGCCCTGCAGAGCCTATGGGACATAATATTATGATCTGCTATCCCGACATGAAAATTAGAAATAGCAGCCAATTGAACTCTGACTGTTGAAGAAGAAGAGCCTGCATGAAAAATCTCTGCTAAGAAGTCCAGAACTGCCTGAACAGGGGCAGTAAAAGGATCAATATTTTGGGCCTTAGCCCAATAAGAGAAACGTTTCCATTTGCTTGTGTAAATCCTCCTGGTAGAGGATTTTAGTGAAGCTACTATGATGTCTCTAACAGGGTTAGAGATCAAAGGAAGCCTGGCTAAGGAAGGAAGTGGAGCAACCATGCTGTGAGGTTGAGAGAGGGGATTGACCGGTGCAGCTGACCGGATTGGTGAATCAGTAGATCTGGCACTGGGTCCAGATGCCACGGCTGCACCAAAGGTGATGATGGAGGAACGGGAACCAAACTTGTCGAGGCCAGTAAGGGGCAATGAGAATCAATTTGGCTCTCAAAACGGTAGCTTTCTGGATCACCTGAGGGATCAGAGGAAATGGAGGAAGGCATAAAGAAGTCCCTGGGGCCAATCCTGGGTCAGAGCGTCTCTGGGGGATGGCCTGATAGAGGAAGAGGCTGAAGAAGTCTGGACATTTGCTGTTTTGGGGAGTAGCAAAAGATCGCAACATGGGCGACCCCATTCCAGAAAAATCTCTTCCGCTATAGATTGCTTGAGAGACCACTCGTGAGGCATGAGGATAGCTCTGCTCAATCTGTCCGCTATAATGTTGGTTTTCCCAGGGATATGCGTTGCTACCAGAAACCGATGAGAGGAGATCGCCCATTGCCAAAGTCTGAGCTTCGACACAAGGGGTAGGACTTGGTTCCGCCCTGTTTGTTGATATACCAAACTACAGACATGTTGTCTGTGTGGACTGCAATTGTCCCTACGGGAAGAAAGTCGTTGAGGGCTTGCAACGTTAAAAGCACTGCTCTCATCTCCAGGACATTTATGTGCAGATGGTACTCGAACGGTTGCCACGTCCCATGAACCATCCTGCCCTGATAATGACCCCCCCACCCGATCAGGGAGGCATCCGTGGTGACAGTGGCTATCGGGGACGGAGGTACAAAGCACCTGCCTTGGTGAACCTGAGGCGATGTGATCCACCAAGCAAGATGTTCTTTGCATGTTTGTGTCACCAGAATCTGGTGACGCATTGGAAGTTGCTGGTATGACCACTGTGTGAACAGCATCCACTGAAGAAGGCGCATGTAGAATTGAGCCAGGGGAAGAAGTGTAATGGCCGCAGCCATGAGACCTAATACCTTCAGAACCATTCTGGCCTGTATTTTCTTGCTGGCCAGAATGATCCTGACATGAGTCTGAATGTCTGAAACTCTTTGTTCTGTAAGGGTAGCTGACATCCGAACAGTGTTTAAGTTTGCGCCTATGAAGGTAATAGACTGGCAGGGCGATAAGGATGACTTTTCGAAGTTGATTGAGATGCCCAAATGAGAACAAAGGCCTATTGTGTAATCCCTGGCTTGTATAAGCTGATGCCTGGTGGTGGCTGACAGGAGCCAGTCGTCGAGATCACGGAAACACCTGGAATCCTTGGCGTCTCAGGTGAGCCGTAACCACTGCCATGCATTTGGTGAACACTCTGGGGGCTGTAGTGAGACCAAAGGGCAGGGCTCTGAACTGGAAGTGACTGGACCCCAGCCGGAAGCGGAGAAATCTCCTGGAGCGTCTGTGAATTTTGATGTGATAGTACGCATCCTGAAGATCTATTGAGCACATCCAGTTGTCCTTCTGTAAGAAGGGCAGAATTGACTGAAGAGTGACCATTCGGAATCTTGTCTTCTTGACAGACTTGTTGAGTCTGCTGAGATCAATATTGGTCTCCAGTCTCCCGTCTTTTGGGGACCAAAAGAACCTTGAGTAGATTCCGGCTCTGAATGGTCTATTGTAACTGGCTGAATGGCTCTTTTGCAGTAGTTTTGCGATTTCTAACTCTGCAATGTCCCTTAGACCGGGTGGTACATCTGGAAGGGAATTTGAGGGGAAAGGACTTTCCTCGAAAGGAATTATGTAACCCTTGGATATGATCGACTGTACCCATCTGTCTTGAGTGAGGGAATGCCAGGCTTCTGGGTACAGTGATAATCTTCCCCGACTGCCTCCAAGGAGGGACAGCCGGGCAACACCTCAGGGATGCTGAAAGGGCTTGTCAGAGAGAGGCTCCCTGTTTCCCTGGTTCTTGGACCCCTCTGCCTCTAGAGCGGCGTCTGTTATTGTTACCCCTCTGCCTCTAGGGGTAAACTGACCACGTGAATCGGCGTGACTCCTTGGGATTTACGGAACCACATCTTCCCCCTTCTGTCCTTTGGGATAAGGCCTAGAAGGGGTGGAAAAACGGACACCAACAGCAGAAAGAGTCTTGTTGTCCTGCTCGCACCTGGTCAAGGTTTCCTTCACCTGAGGGCCAAACAAAGCTGACCCATCAAAGGGAGAATTTGTGAAGGACGCCTTAAAGGGATCCACAAAATCACATAGCCGCATCCAGGCTTGGCGTCTAAGAGCCACACCTGTGCCTGCGGCTCTACTCGCTCCATCCGCAGCATAAGATATTAGCCGCATGGAGGAGTTAACAACGGAATTGAGGGTTCCTAGCTGTGAAGCAATCTTATCTTGAGCTCCTGCAGCTGTAGGATCCTGAACTACTTCTCCCAGCTCCTTCAGGATATCCCTTTGGAGTCTGGTGAAGTGACATAGGTAATTCAGCGAACGCATAGCAAAGGTCGCTGAGGAAAACATCCGCTTACCGTACCTATCCATGGTCCTAGAGTCCTTATTAGGAGGATGGACGGGCACGGAAGGATCTGCAAGTTCCTTTTGGTGGCGCAGCCACCACCATGGCATCAGTGGGGACACCCTTGGTAAGGAATTGTTTGTCACTCGGGGCAGTGATAAATTTAGAAGGCCTCCTAGGGACTGGCTCTACAGAGTCAGGAGCTGCCCACGCCTTTCGTGCAATAACCTGCATAAGGGGTCGAAGGCGGAGACACCCAGGAGGTGGAGGGCCGAGATCCAAACGCCTCTAGGTATACTGACTCATCCTCAGAGGGATTGTTGGTGGGCCAGTTTCCCTCTGTTTCAGAAGTTCTAGGATGTCTGCGAAGGAGACATCCTCAGAGGGGATCTAGGGGATCCCTCTGACTCATCAAAGTCAGTATCCGAGTGACAGACTCGGGGGAGTCTACATGCTTCCTCTTACAAGTCCTCTTCCTAGGAGGATCTCCCGAAACATCAGGAGAATCCTCGGAAGAGGGGGAAATTCCCAATGGGGAAACCTGAGGCGGAGGATCTCTGGGTCCTATAGCAAGAGAAGTGGCAGAGATGTCAACAGGTACTATAGAGGGAGGAGCTACAGGAACAGACTGCTGACTGATACCAGTGGCCAGTATACTCTTCATCACCTCGAATGCTCCCCTCCCAGACAGGTCCGAGAGAACGCGCTGCTAAGAGCTAGGAACTCCAGGGACCACTGAAAGGGAAGTCTCCGAGGCAGATGTCGGAGCCGAGCTCACCAAGGCCGAGGCTCCAAGGGGAAGAGCGGGTTCGGACAAGGGTCCGATGCCACTCACCCCTCGGAGGAGACCATGGAAGCCCGACCACGAATCCCTCTAAGGAAGGTCTCAAGAGGAGATAAGAGTAGAGGCTGAAGGAACAGAAGGGGTATCCGTCCTCCAGCCGTAGCAGTAACCATGCCGAAGACTCCAACTCCAAGCTCTGGGGTAGAGTTGAAGGAGGAACTGTAACGGGGTGTGGACCAACAGTCGTCTGCTGAGACGGACTGTGTAACATTTGGGCCAGTACCTGTGACTTGAGTAATCTACTAACCACTCTCTAGGTCATGATCTGACAACCTGGATGACCTTGAAGATCGGCTCCGATGGCTCCGTTCCGATAGAAGAGGTGAAGCCGGGCGAAGTATCGGCTCCAAGGAAGGAGACCTCGACCTCTTCCTGGAATGAGCCATCGGAGCCGATACTATAGATCCCGTCGGAGCCGACTTCTCGGAGCCGACAGGAAGCCTCGATGTATCGGCTCCAGCCGGAGCCGATACAGCCACCAAATAACGGTGGCGGAGCCGATCGGACCCGACACCAATGCCTGTGCCACATGGGTGTCGGAACCGATCGGAGCCGACATCGAAGTGGACAATACAGATTCGGCACCGATAGCCATCGGTGCCGAAAGCTGTCAAGCCAGAATCGGCTCCAGCCGGAGCCGATCTCGACTCAATGCAGTCGGCGAGGCCGCAGGCTTAGATACAGAAGCCTGGGCCTTGGCAGGTTTTGTTGATTTTGGTGGAGCCGACTTAGCCGGAGAGCCCTCCGGCTTAAGAAGGCCCCTAAGAATCAACTTACGTCTCCTGCAGGACTCTCTGGCTGAAGGAGTGACAAATAGCACAGGAGTCCTGCAGGTGAAGAGGGCCCAGACAATACAGGCAAGAAGTGTGACCGTCTGTCAGAGACATCTTCTGACAGCACGAGTCACACTTCTTAAAACCTGAGACCCTCTCCTTTGACATGGTGCCGAAAACACAACACACACACACACCAGTCAAAAATAACTTAAACAAAATACCAAGAGGTATTCTATAAAAAACCAACACACACACCCTAACAGGGGGGGGATGGGATAGGGAAAAATTGACTAACAAAAAATTAAAGGAGACAGGGAATTTCTGTCAGAAAGGGTAGAAAAATAAACTTAAACTATCAATAAAGGAGTTTTAGACTAAAAAGGGGCTTAAATATCACAAATGTGAACAACTTACCAGGAGCTGGTAAAAAGAAGACCTCCCAAGCGAAGCGGCAAACGAGATCTGGGTACTTACCGCCTTGCATCATGGGATATGGGGCTGCCTCGAGCTGGTAAAAGGAGTTCTCGAGCTAAAGCAAGTGCCGAGTCGGAGCCGAGGATTGGCTCCGAACCCATCAAGCAAGAATGAAGGCGAGATTGACAACTTAACATCTATATTTTTAGATAATAATGCATTCCATTCACTTTTCAACATATTATATATAAAAAGAAGTTATGTTCTTACCATAACGTTCCATGTGGAGTGTTCATCTCGCCTTTGTTCTTACACACGGGTTCGGAGCCGATCCTCGGCTCCGAGTCGGCACTGCATAGCAAAGCTCTGCATCTAAGAGAAGCTCCAGACCAGGCTATATCCCACAATCCTCCCTGCCATTACTCAGATCTAGTTTGCAAGCAAACCAGACTAACAATAACCCTGAGGCGCTAAGGCTACATACTGCCACAAAAGAAGAAATTTAGAGACACCATCTCACTGACACATCAACTAAGGGTAACGAAACATACCCGGAAGAGGTAAAGACATGTGGACCAGACTCTAGTCCTACTCGTTCTTCCAAACACGTGAGGGAGGGAAGGGGGGGAATGTAAGAACAAAGGCAAGATGAACACTCCACATGGAACGTTATGGTAAGAACATAACTTCTTTATGTGAGAGTGTTCAATCTCGCCGTTTGTTCTTACACACGGTAGCGTCCTAGCTCCATCACCCTGAGTGACTCATGGAAGAACGTTCCTGAGCACAGTGGAACCAAAGGATGTCCTGTCTTTGGAGGTTTTGTCAACCCTATAATGAGCGATGAAAGTATGTGGTTTAGACCACGTGGCTGCTGCACAAATCGTGTCCAAAGGCAGGCGAGCTGCATGAGCCAAGGAAGTGGAGACGGACCTAGTAGAATGGCCTTTTGGTTTGGTGGGTAAGGCCTGATTTGACTTAGAATACACAAAGGCTATACAATCAGTAAGCCATTTAGAAAGCATACGTTTTGTAACTGCCATGCCCTTTTTATTGTCTGCAAATGCAACAAAAAGTTGATCTGTTTTTCTGTAGTCTTTAGTCCTGTCTACATAAAATCTGAGTTGTCTGTGGACATCTAACTTGTGCAACATATATTCCAACTGGTATGCTTCTTGAAGAAAGTAGGGAGTTCAATGGAGTGATTAATATTTATGACAGAACATACCTTAGGAAGGAAGGACGGATTTGTTCGTAAAGAAACTCTATCTGGGTGAAAAATTAAGTAAGGCGGTTTAATTGACAGTGCTTGCAGCTCTGACACTCTCCGAGCTGAAGTAACCGCTACAAGAAAAAGAGTCTTCCATGACAGAAACTTCAGGGGGCAAGAAGAGGCTGGTTCGAAAGGTGGTAACATTAGTTGTGACAACAACAAATTTAAATTCCATGGGAATAAAGGGTCTCTGACGGGAGGTCGAAGATGGAAGGAACCTTTCATAAAAGCTTTACAAAGCCTGTGGGACATAATAGAAGAACCGTCCTCACCAACATGGAAGTTGGATATGGCAGCCAACTGCACTCTTAATGTGGAAGTAGAGGCCCCTTCATGGAAAAGGATGGAAAGAAATTTTAGAACTTTATGTAAAGGAGCAACCAGGGGGTCCAAGTGTTGACTAGATGCCCAGTACACAAAGTGTTTCCATTTATTGTTGTAGAGTTTTGTGGTGGAAGCCTTATGAGAGGCAACCAAAATGCGCTGCACTGCCGGAGAAAGTAGATCAGACCTGGCTAGGCGGGGAAGTGGAGCAGCCAAGCTGCTAGTTTGAGGGATAGAAGAGACGGGTGAGGAACTCCCGACGAATGTGTCAGTAGATCTGGTACTGGGTCCAGGATCCAAGGTTCCTCTGTTTCATGGGCTCGAAGAAAGGGGAACCATATCTGTCGAGGCCAGAATGGGGCTATGAGTATAACTGTCCTTTCCAGATTCATGGCTTTCTGGAGAAATCTGGAATCAAGGGGATAGGTGGGAATGCATATAGGAGACCCGGGGGTCAATCGTGTATCAGTGCGTCCCTGGGGACATCCCCTGGAGGGGGTAGAAGGGCAAAATAGCTTCTGCATTTGGTATTCATCGGGGAGTCGAATAGATCGCAGCAAGGCTGGCCCCATTTGTGTAAAATTCTTTCCGCCACTTGTAGTTTGAGGGACCACTCGTGAGGTAACAGGATGGCTCTGCTCAACCTGTCCACAATGACGTTGGATGACCCCGGGATGTGCGTTGCTATCAGAAAGCGACCCGTGGACTCTGCCCATTGCCAAATTCTCATGGCCTCTCTGCATAATGGGTAAGATCTGGTTCCCCCTTGTTTGTTTATGTACCAGACTACAGACATGTTGTCTGTCTGAACTGCTACTGTCCCTAGAGGTAGGAGGGTTTGAAAGTGCTGCAACACCAAGAACACCGCCCTCATTTCCAGAACATTTATGTGCAGGTTGTACTCGATGTTGGACCATTCCCCTTGGACTGTTCTTCCCTGAAAAAGTCCCCCCCACCCTATCAGGGAAGCGTCCGTGGTTATAGTGGCTGTCGGATTTGGTAGAACAAATGGACGACCCATAGTGAGATCCTGGCTGGACACCCACCATGAGAGGCCTCGCTTGCAAGAATCTGTTATCAGGATCTCGTACTTTAGGGGTAACTGTTGGAATGACCACTGCGTGAACAGCAGCCATTGGAGGAGTCTCATGTGCAACCTTCCCATGGGAACCGCAATCAGGGACGCTGCCATGAGTCCCAAAACTTTCAACACCAATTTGGCCGAGGCTTTCCTGCATTGCAGCAGAAGAAGAACCTGTTCCTTGAGGGATGAAGCCCTTACTTGAGGGAGCTTTACCAATGTTAAATGCGTATCTAGGTCCGCTCCGATACATGAAATATGCTGTGAGGGCAGTAAGACAGATTTTTTGAAGTTTATGGAAATCCCTAGGTGGGAACAAAGGTTGACTGTATAGTTTCTTGCTGTATGAGGAGACGCTCAGTGGTGGCGGTGAGGAGCCAGTCGTCCAGATAGGGAAACACCCGAAATCCTAGACATCTCAAGTGAGACGCTACCACTGCCATGCATTTGGTGAATACCCTGGGGGCTGAGGTGAGCCCAAAGGGCAGGGCTCGAAATTGAAAATGACTGACTCCCAGCCGGAAACGCAGGTGATCTCTGGACGTTCTGGCCATCTTGATGTGGTAGTACGCGTCCTTGAGATCTATCGAGCACATCCAGTCGTCCTTCTGTAAAAATGGAAGGATCGATTGAAGCGTGACCATCCGGAACTTTTCCTTCTTCAGGAAGGTATTGAGATTGCTGAGATCCAAAATGGGTCTCCAGTCCCCTGTCTTTTTCGGAACTAAAAAGAACCTTGAGTAAGTTCCGGATCCTTTTTGGTCCACCGGGACTGTCTGAATGACTCTTTTTTTTTGAGCAGCTTTGAAATTTCTATTGCTGCTTGGCCTCTCAGATGGGGTGGCACATCAGGAGACTTTCTTTGTTGGGGTGGAGTTGACATAAGGGGTATTTTGTATCCTCTGGTTACAATGCTTTTTACCCAGGAGTCTGAGGTGAGAGTTTGCCAGGCCTGTGGGTATAAAGCCAAGCGACCCCCGACTGCCTCCAGAGCAGGACAGCCGGGCCCCCATTCAGGAGTGCTGGAAAGGCTTACCAGGGATAGTATCCCTGTTGCCTTGGTTCTGCGGACCCCCCTCTGCCGCCGGGGCGGCATCTTCCATGTCTGCACCCCCCTCTGCCTCTGGGGGGGGTTCACTCTGTGTGGCCTGGAAAGATCCCTGAGTTCTACGGAACCACATTTTTCCGCCTCGTTGTCCTTTGGGGTACGGTCTGGATGGAACGGAAAAACGGACTCCAACAGCAGACAGAGTCTTTCCTTCCTGCTCACACCGAGTTAATGTCTCTTTCACTTTGGGCCCAAAAAGAGTGGCACCATCAAAGGGGGCGTTGGCGAAAGAAGACTTGAAGGCTTCCGCAAAAGAGCACAGCCGCATCCAGGATTGTCTTCGTAGAGCAATCACTGAAGCTGCGGCCCTACTCGATCCTTCAGCCGCATACGAGATGAGCCTCATGGACGAGTTCACTACGGAGGTAAGGGTGTTAAGTTGTGCTGTCACCTTATCTGAAACAGCAGCATCTGTGTTACCCTGGAGGGTATCTCTCAGCTCCTTGATGAGATCCCTCTGTAGTCATGTAAAATGTGTCAAATAGTTTAGCGAACGCATGGAAAAAGTCGCTGAACTAAAAATGCGCTTCCCGTATCTGTCCATAGTCCTAGAATCCTTATTAGGAGGATGAACAGAAGAGGAAGACTCCGACATCTCCTTTTTAGTGGCTGCGGCCACCACCATAGCGTCAACGGGGACTCCTTTTGTGAGATAGGTCTTGTCCTGGGGAGCAGTAATAAATTTACTTGGTTTTCGAGGGACCGTTTCCACTGTGTCCGGTGTCTCCCCCGCCCTTCGAGCAATCAAATCCATTAACTCATCGAAGGGTGGAGTAACCCAGGAGGTAGAAGGTTGAGCACCAAATGCCTTCAGCAACACCGATTCAGACATAACTTAAAGAGAGGTATTTAAAGTTTAACAGTTTAAGTTTAAAAGAATTTACTGTTAAGTAAGGGTAGGCCCCAAAGGGAAACCTATAACAAAACTAACTATAATATACACACAAACACACTATAGTATAGAAATATAAAATATCCACAAAAAACTATAGGAGAATAATAACTTTTGAAAGAAGAAAAAGAAGAAAAAAGACTATCTTATCTGTCTAACAACTAAATCTCTGGTCCGAGCTCTCTGTAGCGATGTGACCTGTTGCAGCGGCAAACTAGATCTGAGTAATGGCAGGGAGGACTGTGGGATATAGCCTGGTCTCGAGCTTCTCTTAGATGCAGAGCTTTGCTATGCGGTGCCGACTCGGAGCCGAGGATCGGCTCCGAACCGGTGTGTAAGAACAAATGGCGAGATTGAACACTCTCACATCATCACGTTTCCTTTTAACACACTTATCTTAAGCAAACTCAACAGCAAAATTCAACATGCTGGCAAATTGTTTGATTTCCTCAGGTTTGAATGAATTTTTACTAGGCACTTTAGAAGTATCTAGCTGAAAAGCATTTGTGGAACCTTCGCCCCCCTAGGTCAGATAAACAAGAGTATAAGCTAACATCATCACAACTATCAATAGAAAAATCCTCTGAAAAATTAACCATGCCCCCTGAATATCCCCCCTCACATTCAAAATAAATACAACAAATGAAGTTTACATATCAATTTAAAAACACCACATTTTAAGTCATGAATACAAGGTAAAACAGTAGGTATAAACTTAAGTTCAAAGTCCAAAATGTGCAATTGTGTATCAGATAACTCAATCTAAAAAAATTATGAGCCAATGTTCCACTTTTCAGCACATTATTCATAGGTTCATAGGTTCATAGGTTTATACTAGGCTATCTGCCCTAAGGCATTTATAAGCCTAGCCCAAATTATTGTGGCTTACGCCACCCCTTATATGAAAAAATACTGTGCCCATTAGTTTGTTGTGCCTCTGTCCAGCAGTGACCCAGAGATGATTCCCGGGGTAAACCTACGATCTCCCATCCACAGGTCTAGATTTCTCTTGAACAGAGTCAGCGAGGTGCTCTGCCTCACATGGACCGGGATTTTATTCCACAGCATAGGGAGTCTCTGAGTGATAAATCTATCCCTCCAGCACGTCCTATTTATATCCGTGCTAAGGTTTAAGTCGCTTGCTCTAGTGGTTTTGGTGGATTTGGATTTTTGAGGTGGAGCATGTCCATTAATTCCGGGTTGGACATGGCCTTGTATGTCAGGCACATGTCACCTCTGAGCAGACGGTATGCGACTGAATAGAGCTGGAGTTTCTTCAATCTGGCAGCATATGACAGATTTTGGAGTCCTTATCCTTTTGGTGAGGAACTTTGGGGTCTCCAATTGCTGCAGATGTCGGGTGAGATACATCCCGAATGGGGCATTGTACTCGATCATTGGTCTGATAAGTGAAGAGTGCAGGGGAACAATGACCTCACTAGATCTGGATGTGAATCCCTTCATGATCAGGTGGGCAATGTAGAAGGTCTTTCTAACCACTTTAGCAATGTGAGTGTCAAAAGAAAGGCCACTGTCAACCTGGGTCCCCAGGTCCCTGATAACTTCTTCTGTGCTTAGTGGATTGCCACCTATATGGTAGCTTGGGGTTACCTTGTTTTTCGAAGGGTATGACTATACATTTTTGGCGTTTAACTTCAGGCCATGGCTCTGGCACCAGCTATCTGTTTCGTGAGTCCCTTCTGAAGGATATCAGTGTCCGATGCACTTTCCACTATGGCAGTTTGCAGTCATCTGCAAACTTTGTCAGCCAAAGTCCTCCCATGTTGGCCTGTACTTGAAGTAGATGCCAAACAATAGGGAAGGACCGAGCCCTGTGGGACACCACTTGTGACCGGCTTGGAGTCTGACACAGCGCCAGCAACTCTAACCCTGTGGGTTCTGTCCTTAAGCCAGTTTGCAACCCATCTTGTGACATATGGGTTTACATTTAAGCTGGTAAGTTTTTCTACAATACCCAAGTGGGTATTGTGTCTGCAAGGTCAAGGTAGGCTGTATGGACTGCCTTTCCCTCATCAATGGCCTTGGTGACTATTTCAAGAAGTCGACCAAGTTCAAAGGCATGATCTTCCTTGACAAAGCCAAACTGGGTCGGGTCCAATGTCTGCAAGTCCCCTATATCTTTGTTTATGAGCTCCATTATGATCCTCTCCATAGCTTTGCAGACTAGACTTGTTAAGCTTATGGGGTAATTACCAGGGTCCGAGGCGCCACCTTTGTGGAGTGGGACCACAGTTGCCGTCACGCCACCCTTGGGCACGTATCCTGTGGTAAGGCTGAGATTAAACAGCTGCCTTATGTGCGGGTTTAATTCCTCATTTAGCTCGTAGCACACAGCCGGGGACACCATCCGTCCCATTGATGCTGTGTTTTAGCTTTAGAGAGCAGCTTTCACCTGCGCATTTGAGATGTCCGGGAGGCTACACTCGGCTGGGATAGTTATCTCTCCTTTAGGGGGGAGGGGTGAAGTTTGCACTGAACCTGTCTGCCAGTATGTTGGCAATGTCTGTGGGTTCAGTGATTTTTGTATCATTTTGGACTAATTCTGAGCATATCTGGGAGTTTCCACCCAGGTTCCTAACATAGCTGAAAAAGGCCTTATGATTGTCCTTTGAATCCATGGCAATTTTTCTCTCAAAATTGGCCTTAGTTGATTTTATGAGTGCTCGTATTTTTTTACTAATAATGATCAGGGGTGACTTCCCTTTTATGGATTTTGTTCTATCATGTAGTTTACTTCTCTTAAAATGTTGTTGTCTCTTTCTTTCATATGCAACATTCGTATCGGTCTGAAATTGCCATCTTTTGCGATCACTAAAGGACTCTTGTTCTCTCCCAAAGTCTCTAATTAAATTAGATGGTTGTTGTCCTGGAGGTAAGCATGGAAACGAGCATTCATTAACTTCCAGTTCATAAGATGGATCAGAGACGACACCTCTCAAAGAATGAGAAGACTTACTGGGTAAATGAGAAACATCCTGATAATATGAACAACCAATAACTTTCCAACGGAAAGCCCTGCCCACTTCATAATCTTTAAGGTCCCTTTTCAGTTTATCTGTTTTACGGTCAACAAGCTCCTGTTCACATTTTTTAAGTTCATCATTAATGTCAGACAAAAATGAATCAAAACAAGACAGAGCTAGTAGTTTGAACAGTTCAAAGCAGACTGTTTTGATGTCACCCTTTAGCTTGTTCTGCTTAATTCTGTCCCTTTCCAATAGGATAGCTACCCATTCCCGGGCACATTTGTGTGCTGCTGCTGCCAGTCATCTCTGAGAAAATCTTTTATCAACTTCATCAGTTAAATCAAATGGAGTAGATTGGGTTTTAAAGGCTTCGAGACCCTTGAGTGAAATATCAGGATCTATATAACACTATAACCACAGCAGATTAAAATAAGTGGTAGTCGCTTTTAATAACAGCCATTCTAATTTATCCAATAACTGTCCTGAATTACCCAGTAAAGAAAAATTAGATCTTTGAACAACCAGTAAAAATGGATTATCAGTCCTCATTCTCCATTCTTGTGCTAACCTTTTCAACACAGGGGGAGCTTCTTCATTCGCATTAGGGCCATCAATGCCAGAACACTCTGCCAAAACATCCACATGGGTGACATAATTATCCAAAGTTCTCTGTGAAGTATCCAAACTATCTTCTCTAAAAATGTGAGGAAGGTTAAAAGAAGGTTCACTAGCCATAAGCACCAACAATAGGAGCCACAAAAAAGAAAAAAAAAAGATAAAAGAAAAAATGAAAATAAGAACCAATAAATTACTTAAAATATACAAACTTTAATTTCTCTAGCGCCTCGGCTGATACACAGCCTTCAAGGAGTAGTAAAAACTCATCATAGAGTACAATGCCCCATTTGGTATGTACCTCACAAGACATCTGCAACAACTGGAAAGGCCACAGAAACACCTCACTAAAAGAATCACAGGCCTAAAGCAGATGTCCTATGCTGACCAACTAAAAAACTCCAGCTATACTCTGTCTCATATCGTCTACTCAGAGGCGATCTCTGCTTAACATACAAGGCCATGTCAAACCCAGAGCTGCTGGACATGTTATACTTGAAGAAATCCCAATCCATCAAAGCCACACGCTCCATGGACCTAAACCTTGTCATCACAATGAACAAAACATGCTGGAGGGAAATGTTCCTGACCCAGAGACTCCCCATATGCGTCAAGCAGAGCGCCTCCTTGGCCCTCTTCAAAAGGAACCTTGATGACTGGATAGGAAATTTACCCTGGGGTTCATGTCAGTTGCCCTGCTAGACAAGGGTCCAAGGAAGTAAATATTGTGGGAAGAAATAGCCAGGGAATTGTTATGGCTAGGCTTGTATAAGCTCTAAGGCTGATAGCCTAGTACCAACCTATGAACTTATGAAAAACCATTAAACAGCATACTAAATAACACCCATCAGTAATGCAATAACCAACTAATTAGACAAGTACTCTCAAATTACAATCTGACAACAGGGACATAAGGCATTAAACTTTAAAATAAAAAAATAGCTTCTTTATACATTAATTTTCTTTTATAAGCACTTTCAGAACAAAATATCCTAGACATTTTTTCCAAAATTGTTGCCTTTAATCCACTAGGATCAGAATTAAGGAATTGTGTAAAATGACATGCCATAGGACTTTCAATATGTTCTCTTACTTTCCCCAATATAAAACAAGTTGAAGGGACACTTAGCATAAATAATACCCTCAGTTTCACAATTATAAAAATCAGAAGCAAAAAAAAAAAAGAAATTCCATTTATATATCCAAATGTTCTAACAATATACTGACAAATGCAATAACATCCACATTTAGGTGCTACTAAAGAACCAAGGGAA
The DNA here is from genome assembly GCF_019279795.1 of Protopterus annectens. Taxonomy (NCBI): domain Eukaryota; kingdom Metazoa; phylum Chordata; order Ceratodontiformes; family Protopteridae; genus Protopterus; species Protopterus annectens. Next base: position 1,576,730,540 of record NC_056729.1, read on the forward strand.
ACAGAGAAAGAAGATGAAGGTAAACAATATTTATGAACCAAAATGTCTCTCAAATTCCTTCCCCTTCTATAAGAAATACAAGGCAAAGGATACAAGTAAACTAGACAAATCTATAAAAGCGAGTAAAAAAAAATTCCAATACATACATACATAGATGACAACTTCAAGCAGAAAGAAGCCAGGGGCACAAACTTGGAACCACATAAAGGACATTGCAGTTTGGTTGTAAATAGATACGCTTAGTAGACTGCTGACAGAGAAAAAATAGTGTATAACCTGAAAGTGAAAGCCCACGAAAAGATACATTAATGCTGTATTTATTTTATTTATCTATTTATTTTATTTTACATTTGTTAACCGGGATGGTCCAACTGGACGAGGCCCATTTACAGCGGAGGCCCGGGGAGAAAAGCTCCACTTAATAAATACAACAGACAATGGTAATAATACATAATGTAAAGACTTTGTTATGGAGCAGTATTTTGTGCATAATAGAACAGTACACAAAGAAAGATCATATCAGCAAAATATACAAGTGAACATTAAGTTAGTCATCAAAATATACAGAGATCACAACAAGATTTCCAAATGTCAAGGGATACCATTTGTTACTTCCATTTTTACTGAGGGTCTAATAATTGGAGAGAAAGATGGCGGTAGCATACACTAAGATTAAGTAACACATGGACATAGCCATGTATCTTTCATGCACTTCAAATTGATGAGAAGTAGCTTGCATTAAATTTGCACTGGATATTAACACAAATAAAGCACTAAAGGAAATTGACTTAAGCAATCTCAAATGCATACCAGCCATAGCCACAACAGACAACGCATTTCTCAACAGTAAGAAAAACAGGCTATAAGAACTCTGACTCGCCTGCCTACTTCTCATTCCTAAACAATCTACATATGTTTGAAAAACTGTAGAAAACCCTTTTTCTGTACTACATCACTGTATATGTTTGCCTTAAGTAATTTAATGCTAGAGGTTAAATGCTTCTGTTTCGTCAGCCAAAAGCTACTGAATCTGCTGTGTACCTGGAAAACAGTGGCTAAACCTCACGGTCATTCTATGAGCCAATCTCCCAGCCACAAGCTGGACATTGCCTTTTAAGGCCTGTGATCTACAGTGAGGTACATACCACTCAACTTTCCAGATTTTCACAGAATGCCCAGATTTTTGCCTCATATTTTTGGTCTGTTCGTCAACATTTATGGTTTTCTGGCAAATCACTAAGGATTTAAGTCACTAAATAATGACATGCATGCAAGTTTCAAACTTCAGAAAACGCATGCTAATACAAATACTGTTATTCTAGCAACTTTCTACATTTATAAGGGCAATATTTAAAATCTGTCCCTATTTTAGGCCTTTGTCCCTCCATTATTTTAGGCTTTGTACAGACTTCTTGCACTAACAGGTTGAGAAATATGACGAACTGGCAAAGTGCAGTCGGTAACCCAGGTCAGTGCCAGTTCATTTCACAGACCTAACGATTCAGATGCTATATATACAGGCAGGCCATCTTAAGACAACAGCAAATAAATTGAAACAAATCGTATCCAACATTGTTTCACTACTGATTTAGGACTGTGTTAAGGTGCTGCTGGTGAGAATTTTTATGTTTGGTAATGGTAAAGCATAACATGTACAAAGCAAAGGATCATCTATGACTCCACAGGATATTGCAGCAAATGCTGAGGTTTTGTAACCACAAGGCATCCAGCCCCAACAGTTAAAGAACACAGCTTAATGAGTAGAGCTCACTGCCAGGGTGGGGGGCGAACATGACTCTGCGAATTGAAATTTACAGCTAAACAGCTAAGACAAGTTTAAAAAAAAAAGATGCTTTACATAAAAAATGCAGCATGCAGTATTAATAACATTCCCAGATAGGTATAAGACTATTTATTGATCACTGACCTTTTCAGTGTAAACTAGTGCTGTGATTGCCTGCAGCCCTCAAAGAGTAGTTCTGATGAGGGAGGGAGAGCATGACAGATAACAGGCACCATTCTGCACAGCTACGGGCAAGCTGTGCACAAAGGACTTTTCTCTTGACTTGTCTGACTCTCATACCTGTGGGCAACAGTAGTTTAAAATGTGCCCTTCAGTATCCCTAATTAATATACCACATACCCTACTGCACTCCATTCAAAATCTACAGGACTATGCACAGTGTTCTCTAGACCTTTTATGACCAAAACAGTATGCTGTCTAGCTGCAACCAATACATGAAGATGCAAGAACTACAGCAGTTTACTCTGATAATTCTAGTCTGAACACATACAATATCATAACCATTATAGCTTCTACCCCATCCTTCAGATGAGACATTAAACCAAGGTTCCATCTGCCTGAGCTCAAGTGGATGTAAAAGATCCCAAATGCACCTATCGAAAAGAGTAGGGGACATTCCCGGATGCCCTGGTTAAATTTCCCCTAGCAGTATAAACACCACCTTGGGTTTCCCCTGAAACGATGATACAAGCCACAAGCCTAGTGGGACTAAACCAATCAGCAAAGGATACACAAGTGCAAACATACATATATACATCAAAAGCATTATTTGTAGCAAACTAGTGTGCTCTTTCCCACTTCTTACTCAATTCTGCAAAGATACGCCGAAAGTATTCATATTCCAGGGTTGAACTTTTTCAGCTTTAGATCAGGGAGTGGCATATAGTTAGCACAGCTACAGAACATCATAAATCTGCAACTATCTATAACCAAGCACAGAGTGAACAAACCATCACTTTTCAATCCTTACGGTATCACTTGGGGTATATCCGATTAGGACACTTCTAAAATTTTCTTTGCTGCAATGATATTTGCAATATCAACATACGCTTAAGCAATTCTAACAGTATCATATCCAACAGTTATTGCATTACATTGCAGTCTACCTGCATTCTACCCTGATCAGGCACAATAGTTATGTGTTATAAAATGAGAAGTTATGTACTTACCATAACGTTCCATGTTAGTTGTCTTCTTCTCGCCTTCTTTCTTGCTGGATGGGTTCGGAGCCGAACCTCGGCTTCGACTCGGCCTATTATTAAGCTCGAGAGCTATTTTTACCAGCTCGAGGCTATCCTATGTCCCATAAAGCTAGGCATGATATACCCAGATCTCGTTTGATAGCTAACACTATGGACATACATGTCCCCACCATGACAGAGAATACATATATATATATATATATATATATATATATATATATATATATATATATATATATAGGTTCATAGGTTCATACTAGGCTATCTGCCCTAGGGCATTTATAAGCCTAGCCAGAATATGTTTGGCTTTCGCCACCCATTTTAAATTAATTTTGCTATGCCCTTTTTCGAGGTTAGTATAGGTTCATAGGTTATATATATCTACTTCTATACATCTAGGTATACAAAACTCTTATAAGAGTTACCAAGAAAAGGAAAGAGGTAGCTAAGGACATAACTCTCATGATAACACATCTCAGAAGATACTCTCGGTCTTGCCAGGCTAGGGGGATGGAGGGTGGGACATAAGAAAGAAGGCGAGAAGAAGACAACTAACATGGAACGTTATGGTAAGTACATAACTTCTCAATGTTAAGTTGTCAATCTCGCCTTCATTCTTGCTGGATGGGACAGCGTCCCTAGCACCTTAGTCCTGGGTGGCTCAATGGAACAAACTAGTACAGTGGAACCAAAATCAGCCCTACTTCTAGAGGTCATGTCCAGCTTGTAATGAGAAATGAAGGTATGAGGAGAGGCCCATGTGGCCGCTGCACAAGTGGAATCCATTGGCAATCTTGCCTGAAAGGCTACTGAAGAAGCTAATGCTCTGGTTGAATGAGCTCTGGGGCTTAATAGGGAGCTCTTTATGCCTCAGTTGGTAAATCAACATGATAACAGAGGTCGACTACCTGGACAAGGTTACTTTGGAAACTGGCAGGCCTTGTTTCCCTTCCATGTAAGACAGGAAGAGCTGTTCTGATTTTCTCGTCTGCTTGGTTCTATCCAGGTAGAAGCGTAATTGATGGTGAACGTCTAGACAATGTAACTTCCGTTCAGACCTATTGGTATAAAGTGGGAAGAAACAGGAAGATCGATGGTCTGATTCAGATTTTTTTTCAGAGAGTACTTTGGGTAAAAAGGACGGATTAGTCCTAAGTGACACTCTATCTTTGTGAAAAACAAGGAAAGGAGGGCGAACACAAAGGGCTTGAAGTTCTGATACCCTTCTCGCTGAAGTGATGGCTACTAAAAACAGTTTTTTCCAAGAGAGCAACTTTAATGAATAGGAAGCTGCAGGTTCAAAGGGAGGGAGAATTAAAGAAGACAGCATCAAATTTAGGTCCCATGGTGGGGGAGGATCTTTTACCGGGGACCTAAGTAAGAGGGTTCCTTTTAGAAAGGCTTTACAAAGTTTGTGTGACATAATGCTGGTCTCTGACAATCCAACGTGAAAATTCACAATGGCTGCCAACTGAACTCTGATGGTGGCTGAAGAAGATCCCATTTGAAAAAGTTCTGCCAAAAACTCTAAGACTGTATGGACAGAGGCTGTAAAAGGATCAACTTGTTTCTCCCCTGCCCAAACAGAGAAATGCTTCCATTTGCTAGCATAAGTCTTTCTGGTAGTAGACTTGTGCGAAGCGAGGATGATGTCACGAACTGAATGAGAGACTGAGGGAAGCCTGGCTAGGGTTGGAAGTGGAGCAACCAAGCTGTGAGGTTGAAAGATTGATGCAGCCCGCCCAACTGATGTGTCAGAAAATCTGGCTCTGGGTCCAGATGCCAGGGTTGATCTAGTAGATGACGTTGCAGGAACGAAAACCAAATTTGTCGAGGCCAGTAAGGGGCAACAAGGATCATTCTGGATCTCAAAACAGTTGCTTTCTGGATTAGCTGAGTAATTAAGGGAAAGTGGGGGAAAGCATACAGAAGACCCCAGGGCCAATCGTGGACTACAGCATCTCTGGGGGGAAGACCTGGGAGAGGGAAGAGGGTGAAGAAGTCTGGGCACTTGCTGTTTTGAGGGGTTGCAAAAAGATTGCAGCAAGGTTGACCTCACCTCCTGTACATTTTTTCCGCTACTAGCTGGTTGAGAGACCACTCGTGGGGCATGAGAATGGCTCTGCTCAGCCTGTCCGCTATGACGTTGGACTTGCCGGGGATATGCTCTGCTACCAGAAACCGTTGAGAAGAGATCGCCCACTGCCACAGTCTGAGTGCTTCTCGACATAGGGGAGAGGACCTGGTTCCGCCCTGTTTGTTGATGTACCACACTACAGACATATTGTCTGTCTGAATTGCAATAGTCCCGGTGGGTAGAGAGTCTTGAAGGGCCTGCAACGCTAAAAGTACCGCTCTCATTTCAAAGACATTTATGTGTAGGTGGCTTTCGAAGGGCTTCCATGTGCCCTGGACTGTTCTGCCCTGAAAATGCCCCCCCCCCCCCACCCGATCAGGGAGGCATCCGTTGTCACAGTAGCCACGGGAGGAGGAAGGACAAAGGGTCTGCCCTGAAGAACCTGAGGAGAGACCATCCACCACGAAAGGTGTCTTTTGCATTACTGAGTGATTAGAATACTGTGTGACATTGGAAGCTGTTGAAAGGACCAGTGGGAAAACAGCATCCATTGCAGGATCCGCATGTGAAAGTGAGCTAGGGGGAGTAATGTGATAGCTGCTGCCATGAGACCTAGGGTTTTTAGTATGAATGGGGCCTGGACTCTGCTCTCTTGTAGTAGGATTTGAACATGACCTCGAATGTCTGAAATCCTTTGTACAGGCAGTTTTGCTGACAGTTCCACAGTGTTTAAAACGGCGCCTATGAAGGTAATAGACTGACAAGGCAGACTTTTCGGAGTTTATAGAGATACCTAGCTCGTTGCAAATTTGGAGGGTATAATCTCTGTAATGGAGTAGCTGACGCTTGGTGGTGGCAGTAAGGAGCCAGTCGTCTAAGTATGGAAACACCTGGAATCCTTTTCGTCTCAGGTGAGCCGCAACCACTGCCATGCATTTGGTAAACACCTTGGGGGCTGTGGTGAGGCCAAAGGGCAGGGCTCTGAATTGGTAGTGACTGGCTCCCAGCCGGAAGCAGAGAAACCTCCTGGAGCACCTGTTCATTTTGATATGCATCCTGAAGGTCTATAGAGCACATCCAAATGTCCTGACCCAGGAAGGGTAGAATGGACTGAAGCGCGACCATCCGGAATTTCGTTCTTTGAACAGACTTGTTCAGCCTGAGATCCAAAATAGGTCTCCAGTCCCCTGTCTTTTTTGGTACCAAAAAGAACTTGGAGTAGACTCCGGATCCTTGCTGGTCTGCTGGGACTGGCTGGATGGCTCTTTTTTCTAGCAGCTTTGAAATTTCTAGTGCTGCTTGATCCCTCAGACCGGGTGGAACGTCTGGAAGGGGCCCTTTTGGCGGTTGTGGGGTATGAATAAAGGGAATTTTGTAACCCTCGGATATGATTGACCGTACCCAATTGTCTTGCGTGAGGGAATGCCAGGCTTCTGGGTACAGTGATAGTCTTCCCCCGACTGCCTCCGAAGGTGGACAGTCGGGCAGCTCCTCAGGGGTGCTGGAAGGGTTTGTCAGAGAAGGATTCTCTGCTACCCTGATTCTGCGGACCCCCCCCCTGCCCCTCGGGCCGCGTCTATTATTGTTCCCTCCTCTGCCTCTGGAGGGAAGCTCACCACGTGCGTCAGGCAGTACTCCCTGAGGTTTGCGGAACCACATTTTCCCACCTTTCTGACCCTTAGGGTATGGTCTAGAAGGGGTAGAAAAATGAACTCCTACGGCAGAGAGAGTCTTGCCTTCCTGCTCGCACCTGGTCAATGTATCCTTTCACTTGAGGTCCAAACAAGGCAGAACCAAAGGGGGTACTAGTGAAGGACGCCTTGAAGGGGGTCAGCAAAATTGCAAAGCCGCATCCAGGCATGTCTCCTTAGAGCAACACCCGTGCCTGCAGCCCTACTCGCTCCATCGGCTGCATAGGAAATGAGCTGCATGGAGGAGTTGACAACAGAGTTTAGGGTCCCCAGCTGGGAGTTGATCTTTTCCTGAGACCCCGCAGCTGATGGGTCCTGTAAGGTATCACCCAGCTCCTTGAGAAGATCTCTCTGGAGATGGGTGAAATGGCACAAATAATTCAGCGACTGCATAGCAAAGGTCGCTGAGGAAAACCTCCGCTTGCCATACCTGTCCATAGTCCTAGATTCCTTATTAGGAGGATGGACAGGTACTGAAGGGTCAGCCAACTCCTTTTTAGTGGCCGCCGCCACCACCATGGCATCAACAGGGACACCCTTAGTTAGAAACTGCTTGTCAGAAGGGGCTGTAATAAATTTTGTAGGCCTCCGGGGAGTTGGTTTCATAGTATCCGGAGCCGTCCATGCCTTTCAAGCCACCACATCCATGAGCGGGTCGAAAGGCGGAGACACCCAGGAGGTGGAAGGGCGAGAACCGAACACATCCAGGTACACCGACTCGTCCTCAGAAGGGTTAAGAGCAGACCAGTTTCCCCTCTGCTTAGGAATCTCCAGGATGTCAGAAAATGAGACATCCTCAGAGGGGGACCTTGGGGACCCTTCTGAGTCATCCAAGTCAGTGTCCAATGTGACTGACTCAGGGGAGTCTACATGCTTCCTCTTGCATTTTCTCTTTCGAGGGGGCTCCCCCTGAAGGATCAGGGGAGGCCTCGGAAGAGGAGGATATGCCCAACGGGGCTACCTGTAGCGTCGGTTCTCCACGCTCGGGATCGGAAGAGCGGGTAGAGACTGAAGCAGGCACCACAGAGGGAGAAGCCGAATGAGCCGATCGTGGAGCAGGCACAGGGGCCAGCACACTCCTCATGACCTCAAAGGCGCCCCTATAAGGCAGGGAAGGGGGGTCCCCGCTCCAAAGAGACAAGGAATCCCTTCGGCACCGAGGCTAATGTCGGAGCCGAACTCACCTGCACCGAAGCTCCGAGAGGGAGAACAGGGTCAGACAAGGGTCCGATGCCACTCACCCCCTCGGAATCGACGAGAGAGTCCCTGCGCCCGGATCCCTCCAAGGATGGAACCACAGAAGAGATCGGAGCCGAAAGGAGTGGTATCGGCTCCGACGTTCTAACGGACCTGACCCCTACGATCTCCGGCTCCAAACTCACAGGAAGAGTCAGAGGAGGAATCGAAGAGGGAGTAGTGAAAGCCACTGCTTGATGAGGAGGGCTATGCAACATTTGGGCCAGTGCCTACGACTTAAGTAGTCTGCTAACCACCCTCTCGAGGTCATGGTCCGACAGCCTGGAAGACCGAGAAGAATGGTACCTGTGACTCTGCTCCGATAACAAGGGAGACTTCGGAGCCGAATGGACAGATTCCAGGGAAGGAGACCTGGAACTCTTCTTGCTTGAAGATGGCTCCGACAGCAGAGTCGGAGCCGACTGAGGCCGCGAATCATCGGTTCCAGCCGGAACCGATGCATGGTAAGTAGTAGCACCGCTCGGCGATGGCTCCGAACATGGAGCCGACGGTTTGTCAGGCTTGGAAGGTTTACCCGATGAAGGCTTAGCCGGGGAACCTTCGGGCTTTAACAAGCCTCTCAAAATAAGTTTGTTTCTGCGTTCCTGCAGGACTCTTGGACTGAATGCATGGCAGACAGAACAAGAGTCCTGCAGGTGCAGAGGGCCCAAGCAATATACACAAGAAGTGTAACCGTCTGTCAGAGACATCTTCTGACAGCACGAGTCGCACATCTTGAAGCCCAAGACCTTGGTGTCTTTCGACATCCTGAAACAAGGATGACGGGCAGAAAAAGACAACTCTGGGAGGTCTAGTCACAATCAGCCAAACACACACACACAAAAAGGTTGTAACAGGCCAAGAAATAAACAAAAAACTCCACACTTATTAATACAATTTAACTAGGCACACACATACATCTACCAACAAAAAACTATGGAAGAGGTTTGGCCAAGGGCCTAACTATTCAGTGAGGGGAAAAACTGTATAAAAAACTACCTAATTGGGAATCCTAAACAGGGGATCTCTAAAGGGTAGTAACTATAAAAAAACATTGCTAAGATTTTAACCCAAAAAGCTGACTAAATACAAGAAAAATATTAATACAACCTGGAGCCGGCAAAAAGACGCAACCTCGTAGCTGAAGCGGCAAATGAGATCTGGGTATATCACGCCTAGCATTATGGGGCATAGAATAGCCTCGAGCCGGTAAAAATAGCTCTCGAACTTTAGTAATAGGCCGAGTCAGAACAGAGGTTCGGCTCCGAACCCATCCAGCAAGAATGAAGGTGAGATTGACAACTTAACATCTACATTTCCACAATGATAGCACAGCAGGTCAGCTCAGTGGCAACATTATTAGTCAAAATTATTAGTCACTGATAATTTGATCAAAACTAAAAAGTTCAGTGAAGTGCCACACAGTCAATTAATGTTTTGACTTATTATCACTTTAATATGAGGTTTAATGACTTGGAGATAAATAAAATCATGAAATGTGCAAGAAACACATCTCCCTGCATAGGACTGTTGAATGCTTTGCCCATCTTCATAAAAGACAAAGTGAAAAAAAATGTTATCAAACTACCCTGTATTATCAGTCAGTCTCAACCAAATGGTCGTCAATTAATCAGTTGTCATTAAAATGACCAATATTCACCCGGTAGCCTCTTACCTTGAGTAAATGGAGGGGAAGAGAAGATTTCACACTAAATGAAGCAGCGTACTTTTTATACACAACAATATACCAGGGTCAGGGTTGGTGCAACACCAAGAGGTAAGCTTCCCTCCTGCTAATAAGGCAACAAAATGGCAATGCTAAGGGAGAACATTCGAAGGATACAATCTTAGTCTGTGGGCAGTTTTGACTAAGGGGATATAGTGATGAATAGAACAGGGGTGAATGACTAAAATCAGTAGAATTTTAGTGAAGGTAACCACCATTAAAGATTGGCTCCTTTAGGCAGAAAAAATAATATGTTTCTCATACTGGTCCACTGTCACAGGGGCAGGGAATCCACCTGTGATGCTGCCAAGGTGGGAACGACCAGAGATCTGGGAAGAGAGAGGGCTCTCTTGGGGATACCCTTACAAGGTGCAGTTACCTAAAGGTGGACAGCAGGCACTTGGCCCTGCTGAAAGAGGAGCAGAGTAGGAGTTTGACAGGTCCTATAGACACACACACACAAAAATGGAGGTTCTACTACAGTCTGAGGGCTACACCAGCTGATTAAAATTGGGTATTAAGTAAAAGGCCCTGCAAAAAAGGTGGATGAAAACAACATAGAAATATTTAAGTGTATTAATGGAATACACATAGTCCAAATGAGTATAGTACAATAACAACAACAAGAAAAAGCTGTATAACACAACCAGATGCAGTTTGAAGAAGGAGCAAACAAATCATGGGAAATAAAATGAAGTATTTTTCACAGAAGGGTTGTATATAGATAAGTGGAAAGGCCGAACTGAAGAAGTTGTAAGGTCAGAAACATGATACAAGTTCAAGATTGCATAGTACAGACATAAAACAATTTGTGTCTACTTTGATTCTGCGTCTCTTGGGTGATTGTGCTTCAGGCAATCAATCACATAACCCCATCACCTCACTAGACCTCTGCAATCAGAAACCAAAAAAAGGTAAGGTTAAAGGAGTTTTCCCAGGTGGGTTGTGCCCCTGCACCCCCTAATGTGGGGGCCCTGACCACTTAGATACTTACTTTCTAAGTATACTACGTACTAACATAGAGAACTAGTAAACTAACAGAGAAACAGAAGATGTTTTTTTCCATCCTGTCGTTTCTCAGACTTGATGTCACCTCTATAGCCTACAGCACCTATCGAAAAGAGCAGGGGAAGCTCCCCTATGCTCCAATAGTATAAATACCACCACAGGTCTCCCATGAAAAGAGGCTGCTAGCCTAACAGGACTAACATGATCAAAGGATAAATAAATAATAAAATAAAAACAAGGGAAAATAACAGTTACTTGAATAGGATAAGAATGGCTAAATAAAATATGAGTAAGTCTTGATCTATAAGGAAGGCAATAACTGCATGATCATAAAGCAAAACTGTGTCAGTTATATTTCTCTACAAGCCACATGGTTTAATGATTAACAATCCTTAATCTCACAAATGTAGCTCTCAACTGGTTTTGCTGTGCTGCTTAGCCATCTGCTCTACTAACAATGCCTCTCATGTGACCCATGAGCCAATATTTTCCTTCCATCAGCCAAACCTCCCCCAATCAGCAGAAATAGCTGAGATGTGGAGATGGAGCACTTGAGTATCACTGGCTCCCAAAAAGACACAGCCAACAACTAAATTCTTGGATGTACTACTGCTGATCACACCAACCTCCCTCACAGTCAGTGCCCATCAGGACTCCTACTCAAGTAATACTACTGTAGGACAGACAAACATCCTGGAGCATCACAGGGGTACAGTACCTGCAAAACATTAGTGCTCCTTCTGTTTAGAAGGAGGTGATGCTCACAGTAATACATCGCAGCTCCCAAATTAACTACTCAGTTCAGCTCATAGCACAGAAGACCTAAGGCGTCATCTACTATGATGACCCCCCCAACCCACCCCTCATTATACTATCTCTCTCTTGTTTAAGTACTGCTCTATATCAAATCAATCTGTCACATCTTATTTCACCATCTATACTTAAACAAATTCTCAATTTCCAAAACTGGTAATACGTATAAGTATGTCAAAATAAACTAAACAAAGTAAATGTCCAATTACAATGAAATTATAAAACCAAAACTTCAGTAACCATTTAAAAGATGCATTTCATTGGCAGTCTGTTCAGGTAGTAAATTCAGAACATTATTAAATAATTTTAACAAGCAAACTAGAATGCAAAAATAGTGGCAGCTGTCTAAGTTGTTAACGAGCAATGAGAGAACGAGTTGTAAGGTTCAAGAAATATAGCATGCCACACCTGTGTAAAACCTAAAGCAACACAGCTTTACTTTTAAACTTGTCTGCAATAATTTGGCAAAAGTTATCTCCCACTGACATACACAAATGGAGACAGCAGAATAAATATTTCTAAATTCTGTGCCTAGTCTGCAGTAAAATGAATAAAACAGCCTTCAGTAGCTGCTGTACCTGCTGAGACAGAAAGACTTGACAGTCATTGAAATTAGAATGCCGTTCAGCGGAGAAAGAAGAGGAGTATCACACACCAGTGACTGTTCTCACTGAAAAAGAGATGCAGATAAAAACGTCAGCTTGCTCTTGTCAGATCTGGGTTCATTCATAATTTTCATTGTTGCACTGATGTCACAAGTGCTAGCTTTGCTAACCTATGTGTGCATTAGACATCTTTAGTGATTTTTAAAACTAATCCAATAGGACTGTGGAGGCAGGCAATTAGCCATCTATAAAGGACACGCCTGAGGCATTATTGTCATGGAAACCCCATACGAATGGCAAAGGGTGGGGAGAAATTTTTAAGATCCTTCTTCACACTGTAAGAATAAATCTAAGGATCTTTTTTGATTTCAATGATTCTTTCTGGCAAACATATAAATGTTTTCTGCTTATTTAAAACTGGATTACCCACCCTTTCTTCCTTCCTTTTACCCTGTAAAAATCTTTTGCCGTCATTAGACCACATTACAGGAAGTTTGAAAAGAAATCCGACTTGACAGTTCATACAATGCATCTTATGTTTTTTTTAGCTGGCATCCTGGTGGCAAACAAGGTGTGTAGTGCACAAGATGCAGAATTATTTATTTTCTAAAACACCCAACAGTTAAGACGATGCAACTTTGCTAAAGTGAGCCAAACAGACATCTTAGCCAGTCATTAAAACAAGTAAGTACCCAACAACTGTAGCCTTCAACAATAAAAAATAAATAAATAGTCCAGCAGTTTCTGAAGAGGACTAAACATGTTTCCTGTGACAAAAGTACAGAGTTTTAATCCTTCTGCCTTCATTTGCCAGCTGTGTAACTTTCAAGTAATTTAACCAAATAGTGATCCCAGGTCAATCATGAAAAGGGGAAATTGTGTCCAGTGCGATACTTCCGTTACATGCACCTCTCCAAATGTTCATACAAGCTGTATTAGTGCAATAATAAGATGCTGTCCACTTTTTATTTTGGTTTCATATATATGCAGAGGTACAGATAATCTCACCTTATTTTCCATGAGTACCCTACTATACCTAGAAGAATGTTTGTGTGTACACTACTGTACTATTTACATGTAATGTACTATTACTGACAGCAACATTTGTCCAATGCAAACCATTACATTATCCAGACTGCTGCATGACCAAGTCCAAACAATCCAGCTGTTAATACTATGCTGTTCAAATTAATAAACATGAATACGTAAATAATACAGTCTGGCAAGCTTAATGCAGGTGTGATACAAACAGTACACTACAGTTTTTGCCACAACAAAACATCAGTATGCTTCTATGACACAACTTGCATATTCCGCTCACACATCAGAGAATAAAATTGTAAAAACCCACCAAGAAGCAATCTCCATTTTAAGTGTAGAATGGTTAAGCAGTTCACTAATGTTCACAGAATTCACATGGGGCATTTGTAGGGATGCCATCTGCCAATGTGCAAACAGAAGCTGCCAAAAATCAAGCCCAGACCCAGAGACAACTTCTCAATTCACAATGGGAGAATTATCCCATCAGATTCAAACAATATTAGGTCCATAAGCCTGAATGATACATTAGATACAATCATGGAAAGTGTCACACTAGAGCTTATCTAACATGACACAACAGACCTACTTGATTAAGATATGGAATTATACTGGATGGCATTAAATGTCAATCCATACGTAGTTTGGTGGGTTAAACAAGTCAGGGTGGGGAATACCTGTCCATCCCTATGTGAATTATCAGTGAAGCCCCAAAGGGCTGCGTACTGGGGCAATTTATTTTTGTATAAAAATACAAAGGAAAAAAGGCTCCAGATAACCAAATATGATGATCACTGCAAACTGAATAATTGATTCAATAAAAATACTGAAATTCTTTACAAAAATGCATAGCTGGTACAATAGTAAAGACCTCACTAAATGTTAACATTTTGTTATAGTTGTTTACCAAAATAGAGCATAGATCACAATGAACCAATTCTAGGCTTAGTCTGGGAGAACAGAATGTGAAAAAATAGAGAAGCAAGTAAACATAAATATTATGGAGTCAAGCAAAGGCATTATAGAGAAATAAACAAACATAACGTAGACATTCCTGGGGATTCAGTAAACTTAAGCCTACATGAAGTTTACATGTCTGCATGGTGAGCAGCAATGTTAATTACATATGCATGCTGCAAATCATGTTTAAACATAAATAAGCATGGTTTTGTGGCCAGCAACAGTGTTGTTGGGGTCTGAACAGGGAAGAGAAATTACTTTCTTTTTTCTTTTGCCTGTTTTACCATTTGCCGTTAAGCCCTCGGATTTGTAAAAAAAAAAAAAAACCTTCCCATTTTAAAAAAAAAAACACCTTCCCAATTCAGACCCCATAGATAGTCGCATATTTTGCAGGAGTGGGTTAACCAAGCAATGGAAGACAAGCATTTCAAAATTCACACAATTAACACACAAAGCGGACTTTTGCCATAGGCTGTAATTACTGGCCCACTGCCAGTAATCTCTTTGGCAGAATTCCCAAACCTATTACCTTCCAAGTTTTCATTTTTTCACCTATGACAGTTGAGACCTCACGTTTTGCATGACCTCTAGACCACATCCTATTGGTCCCCAGATCCTCACACTACCTATCGGGCAAGGCCAAGTCATCCCCATGCTACCATCCTATGAAAAGCAAGATTTCTCTTTCTACCAATGGCATGGCTCCACAAGCATTGTGTAATGTTCCCACAAATATACTCACTCTGTAAACAGTATTATGTTTATTCACAAGTTCTGTATACGTACAAGACCAGCTTGAAAAGTTATATATACTGCGCTCATCTGCCTTCAAATAAAAGAAAGGTCCATTTAAAAATGAGAAGCCCATGCTGCAAAGATTTCTAAAACTTTGTAAAATTCTATTTTCTCTAAAACCACTCGATTGCCTTGAGTTAAGATTTGCCAGCACGAATAACTGCTTTTTCAGTTATTCCCTTAAGGCTTTTGTTTCGAACTGTGGTGTCTGGACCCAGTCCCATGCACCGCAGTTACTGGCTGCTGGTATTTTAACAAATAGGTTGCTACAGGCTTTCACTTGTTTTGACTGTTTCGATACCTCACCTTTCTGGCTCTGGGATTATTGCACTAGCACCTCCAGGCACCTCTCACAGGACCTACAGCACCTCGACTACTGTCCACGACCTACAACATACCCTCCAACATGCACAATTTGATTCTTACAGAAATTCTCACACCTCCAACCCTTGATGACCAAGTGGACCCCCAGCACAATGACCTTATTGATCAAAAAATTATGGAAAATCAAATCCTACTCACGCTGGAGGACACCCTACTTGCATTCAAGAGCCTACAATGAGAGGAAACCTATCTCCAAATCTGCCTCAAGAAGCGGATTCTACCAAAAGAATTGAGGCTCTATAAAAGACTGACCTGCAGAAATGCCAATGAAGATTTGAACAAGAAATGGCTGCTTACCAAAGCTGGCCTGAACCTAGTTAATTTCCTCCTTAAGCACAACAGAAACCTTCAAGGAAATGCTCGAACCAGACGTCACCAGGATACCGGATAAAGACTCCAAAATAAAACTCATTGTAAGTCCAAACACTGGACCTAAGACTGAGGATCAAGAAACTACAGAAATTTCACAGGTACACGAATGGGGACAAACACAAGAATCTCCCCAGATTAAGAATAACCGCAAACATGGCTGGACTTAATGATTCAACGATAACCCATGAAGAAGACGATAAAGGCCCTGCCACAACACTGAACCCACTCCTTCTATCAGAGGCCAACAGTACTCTGGAAAACCATCCAGTTTTTCACAGGGGCACCGCCTTACCCTGGCTAGACCCCAGGAGCAAACCAACACATGGAACGACCCCCAATAGCTCCAGCTCCACTGCATCACCCCTTCTTCAGAGTCATCACTCCAAAGAAATCTATCATCCCAGGCTCAACCACTCACTCGTGAATCACCCACACCACAGGTAGAAGACTTGAAAAGGGACCTGAATTCCACCCACCAACCTTCTTAATCGGAGGAACCCAACAGTCCTCCTCCAAGGAACAAAGTCTAGAACCATTCAAAAAAAAGCCCTAACCGCCACCGAGCCAAACATTTTGGAAAAAGGTCTGGCTTTTGTTCCTCACAAAAGGAATGACCCAGTTCAGCCTATAATTGATCTAAAATGTTTACTAGGAAGACTAACCTGAAAATATTTTTTCACAACAAAGGTAAATCAGACAACATCAAGAAGAAATCAAGCAACAGATGTGCACCCCCGCATCCCACATTAACGCGAAGCAGACATTAAGAAAACCTTAAACAAACCTCCCAGAAAAAGTTACTACAACTTAAGACCAGAAGAATATAAAGCTCAAGATCTCAGCTCAGATTCATCCCGCAGAATAATGAAAGCAGACAAGGGCGGGGGAATTCTCATTACAGACAGACTCATAACATCAAGATCACCTCTGTGCCAGATAACCAAGCTTTCTATGAGAAATGCGACCTATCCTGTGTCAATGCTGCCTATGAAAACATCATGGAGGAACTTTTCAGCATGAGTGACAATAGCCTGATTAGTAACGACCTGCTGGATTTCATCCCTGCCACCCACCCGAAGCTGCCCACTTTTTTGGCATTCCCAAGCCTGGGTCTATATTATGATGTCAAAAGACGAGTTCAATGAACATGTCTTAAGCGACATGTAAATATCTACCTTTTCAAATGCCAAACGGCCGCTTCAGCAAATTTTTCCCCAGGGGAAAAATGTCTCGGCCGTACACAAATGAACCAAACATTCAAACCCTACATAGTGGGGAGTTTCGCCCTCCACACTCCCATAACTAAATATACCAACTCAGAGATTGCACTACAGTGGGGAAATCCCTAAAGATGGCTCTGCGATTTTTTTCCCCTGGGAAAAAATTTGCTGAAGCGGCCGTTTGGCATTTCAAAAGGTTGATATTTACGTGTCGATTAAGATGTGTTCGGTGAACTCGTCTTTCAACATCGTAATATATACTCCCAAACCCCACAACAGCATTAAAGACCCATACTACAGACCCATTATAGCCAGCAGAGGTGGAATCAAAGAACCCATTGTCCATTTAACTGGAAGTGTAGATTAGACCCCAGATTCATTCTAGACACCAGAAATTTTCTTAAGAAAATTCAGCAAATTACAGTTAACAAGGGATGCTTTTTAGTCATGACTGATGTAGAGGCACTTTACACAGTGCTTCCACATGACTACTGCATCCATGCAGTTACTGAATCCTACAAGGAGCACTGAACAGCCGTGGACTATGAAACAAAGGCCATCAGCAGACCCCTTAGGTTGTTAACTCGAGAACAACTATTACCAGTTCAACAAACTGTTACATCTACAATTCCCCCTTGATTCAAAACATGGGCTGCTATCTCAGATACATTGATGACAAATTCATTATTTGGAACAGAGATGAAGCCAATCTCTTAGTATTCTACGTCTATATTGGCAAGTCCACTAATTTCTTTAATTTCACTACCTCGTACAGCAGGACCAGCTCCAACTTTCTGGACCTCAAGATCTCAAAAACCAAAGGCAACAGTTACCTATCCAACAACCTGTACCAAAAACCTACCAGGGTGAACTTATTACTCCACTTCCACAGTTTCAAACCAAGAAGAATGTGAGTGTCTCAGGTTCTCAGGACAGCAAGGGCTTTGATGGAAATTCAGGAATTCACAGAAAATGTGGTAAACCTAGAGAAGGATTTCATGGCACAAGGATGCAACTAAAAGGTTTTACTCAAGATATTCCAGCCTATTTCCTACCTAAAAAAACACTAGCCCAGACTTTCAAAACAACAGCAACAACCCCAGAAGGAACAGAACAAAATGAAACAACACCATAAAGGACAATGGAATGGCCATCGCCTACTCCATGGACTGCAAAGCTATTATGGACATAAACAAGGACAACTGAGTCATTTTTGGCAACAACCTGACTCTTAGCATCCTGCTACCAGAAAAGCCCAGCTTCAACCCAAAGAGAAATAATGACATCAGGGACACAGTGGAAAGGATGGGAAGGGACTCCATAGACACCCCTATCCTTTTAAAAGGCACATTCCTACGTAGACCACCGAACTGCAAATACTGCAAGTACATGAGCAGCCTAACAGGATTCCAATGTCCCAGCATTAACCACTTCTACCACAGCCACCAACACAGAAGCTGTAACACTGAAGCAGTAATCTACCGTGCTAAACGTTCATGCTGCCCAGCATTCTTCATAAGAAGAAACAATCAACAGACTGAAAACCGGGACAGCCCAGCATCTAAACATCAGATACAAAAACCACAGCAACATGCTCTCCAAGCATGGCCATAACCAGCCTGGACATAACTCTTTCCAATTCCACATCATTGACCACATTTTCAAGACTGAATTCCAAGGTTAAATGGATGACCACCTAGAGAAATGAGAGCTGGAGTGGCAAATTAGACTTGAAGCATGTATACCGCCTGGCTTGAACACCCAGGAATCTACTTCCAGCATACTAAACCTGAGAAAACTTCATCACCATGCCTACTACTAACAAAACACACATTCAGGACACTTTGGTTATTTTGGATCAGTAATTTTAATTTACTTGAAGTTTATTTATTTAGAAGGGTATTTTTCCCCATGATAGTTTTATATATACAACTGTTTTTTTTTCCTGGCATTAATGCATGTACAGAAGGACTAATAAACAATAAATAGTGGAAATGCTCATAGATCATACGCAGTGATAGACCCAAAGTTCAATTTATTCATATGTCTTCTAGTTTTCTCATGAATGCTTTTCACTCTACATTGACCCTGATATGTTTTACGTTTTCATTACCATTACCTTTCTTTACAATAATTTATCACCAACAGGCAGATCTGAAGAAGCAATACCAAAAGCATTGCTCCCACATATGTGTTTTACTAAGGTTTGTGTTAGTGGGGTTTTTTTGTGGTCTCTCTTTTAGACTAACAGATATTTTCTAACTGCATTGGCTGGTCCTAGGATATGGGGGTTCCCTAACTGGCTTCCCTAGCAGCTCAAAGGCCAATCACTTTGAACAAGTGAATTCAGCGCTCACAGAGCAGAAATTCTCCTTATCACAAGCCTGTTCTTTTTTTCCACCACCCCTCAGGTACCCACACATCCCATGTACAATATTTCATTCTGTATTCAACTATCCCACAGGCCTATTAATCTAAGCCTGCTAGCTTTACTCCATGGCCCATTGACCAGTGACCCACCCTATCTTCTTGCTCACTTTTCGAACCTTGTCCAAAGTGCTTGGTTCACTCCTAATTCGCATCTCTTCCAGCAAAAAAAGGTAATCATTTTTTTAAAACTTATCAGATTTTAGTAGCCAGGAATTCTCCCTATCACTTGCCTGTTTCTCTAAATTCCAACAATGATCAAGTTCCGATTCCCTACTGGCACACACGCACTTCCCAAGCTGCACATTATTCGTCCTTTAACCAGCTCACAGGCCGACTATGTATTGTTTAACAACAAGCAACTCATTGGACAAGTACCCATCCTACCAGAAGCTGGCGATTCAAATTTAGACAAATTAAAAAACAAAAACTACTGGTCTTAAAACATCGTTGATGAGCTCAGTCACAATTATTTTTAAAAATCATGAAACCCAGGTAGTGTTTCAAAGCAACAAACCTTTATTCTTCACAGACAAGTGATCCTCTGTAACAAATAAATCATAAATATTTTAACAATATTAAATACATTGGCTTTTATATACTTAAAAGTAGGTATGGAAAATGTATGTATTGTTAAATTTCAAATCAGCCAATTCAAGGCAAACAGTATAAACAGGACCGTAAATGTGCATTATAGAACAAGTACCCACCCCCACACACTACTACTGATTAGATCAAACTAAGTTTTAAGACCACTAGTTTCTTTGTTTTTTATTTTTTTCCTCAACACTCGTGGTGGTGAGGCTGGAACTACAGAGATTCCTGTACTTGTTCATTTAAATTTAGACAAACTGTCATACCCCATTCTTTCACAGACCTATCATAAAAATTTGTGAGACTACCAGGTGCGGTTAAGCCAGGCTCCTGCTTCCTACCACCCTTCTCATGGACTTGGGCGAGTGTGAATCTCTTTACCTATATTCCACGTGGCACTGTCTCATCTCAAGCTCACACGATCAACCTTTTATTATTACTAACAGTTAAAAATGGGTTTGGGTTTCTTTGTAATTCATCCCGGCTTCTGGGAAAAAATTTTACTGTAATCACCCCCACTTACATGCTCTATATAGCCACTCCAACAACCTACACAGGCCTAGTTCATACCACATGCCACTTCTGAGTTATCGCCCCTGCTCAGGTTCCCTAAGCCACAGATCATGTACATGTTTCCTTGGTTTCTAACTGAATATGGCTACAATCACTTCTCATTTTCAATGAAATAATTTTTAAAGAAATTATTTTTTCTTTTCTTTTGTCCATTTTACCACTCGCTGCACAGCCCTCAGATTTGGAAATAAAGCACCTACCATTTTAAAAAAAAAAAAAAAAAAAAAAAGACCTTCCCTGTTCAGACCCCACAGATGGTCACATACTTTGCAGGAGCGGGTTAACCAGGAGAGGGTAAACCCAGAGCTGTTGGACATGCTACACAAAGAAATCCCAATCCCTCAGAGCCACATGCTCCAGGGATCTAAACCTTGTCATCACAATGAACAAAACATGCTGGAGGGATAGGTTCCTGACCCAGAGACTACCCAGACTCTGGAACAGACTGCCCATACATGTCAAGCAGAGCACCTCTTTGGCCCTCTTCAAAAGAAACCTTGACGATTGGATGGGAGATAGGAAGTTCACCCTGGGGATCACATGTGTCGCCCTGCTGGACAGGGGTTCAGGGGAAGTAAATATTATGGGAAGAAACAGCGAGGGAATTGTTATAGCTAGCCTTGTATAGGCCCTAGGTCCGATAGCTTAGTACCAACCTATGAACCACTCAATGGAATACAAGCATTTCAAAATTCACCCAGTTAACACACATGGCAGACTTTTACCACACACCGTAATGACAGGCCCACCGCCAGTAATCTCACTGGCCAAATTCCCATACCTGTTACCTTCCTAGTTTTCATTTTTCCATCTATGGCGTTATCCCTGGGGCCCTGCGTTTGGCATGCCCACAAGTCCTCACCCTATTGGTCCCCAGGTCCTCGCACTACCTGTCAGGCAAGGCTAAGTCATTCCCATGCTATTATCCTTTGAAAAGCAAGATCTTCCTCTTTCTAAAAATGGCATGGCTCCACAAGAATTGTATAATGTTCCCGCAAATGTACTCACTCTGTACATAGTATTATGTTTATTCACAAGTTCTGTATAAATACAAGACCAGCTTGAATAGTTATACACACAGTGCTTATCTGCCTTCAAATAAAGACATTTTATTTTAAAACTGAGAAGTGCAAATGTTAACATTTCTAAAACTTTGTAAAAATCCTGTTTTCTCTAAAGCCCCTTAATTGCCTGGAGTTAAAATTTGCCAGCAAGAATAACTGCTTTTTCAGTTATCCCATTAAGGCTTTTGTTTTGAACTGCAATGTTCGGTCCCAGGCCCACGCACCACTGTTACTGGCTGCTGGGATTTTAACAGACAGGATGCTACAGGCTTTTACTTGTTTTAACAGTCCTCTACCTAGTATCTCTAGATATCATGTCATATCTGAGCTCTCCATGGCTAAAAACATGGCCTCAGTTACCGGATAACATCCCAGGTTGCAAACTAAACAATTTAAAACAGGCCCTAGTGGACCAATTTAGCATCCTCTTTAACCATAGCCTGAGAACTGGTTTTGTTCCAGCGGAGTGGAAAACAGCAACAGTAATCCCCTTGCACAATGTGGGGCTAAAGGATAGATCATGCTTATTAAACCTAGTTGACTTCTTCAAGAAAGTCACCAAAGACCTGGATAGAAGACCTGGCCAAGGTATTTGACCCAATCCCATTTGCAGTGGAGAAATTAATTTTTGCCATTTATGAGTAATATTTTCATATTTATGTTCACAGTTTCATAACTGAGAGACATACATGTTTATTGAGGTGTGTGATATGAAAAAGCCATGCACAAAACAGGAAAGTTCACTGAAAATGCTAGTTTATGTCACACTACACTAGAAATATTGCTAGTTGTCTGTTCAGAATTATGACAATAAGCAATATTACAATATGTACTTAATACTTCAAAAACAAAGTGACTTAACTAGAAGTAAATATAGTAACAGAGATAAATAACGAACTGGGATCTTTGGAAAAGGGTAGGAGCTAATTACATAAGAAAAAATGGGAAATATGAGATCAATACACGCAGAAGAGGAACGAGGTTTAATAAAGGCAGGAACTGAATGAGCTATGTAATGGCTAACAATGACTAGATATATTAAAAGTGATGTATGATGTTTGCAGCTACAGTTGTATTGGCACTGTTTGTAAGGTATAATGTTTGCAACTGAGATTGTGTTGCTATGGTTTATTTTCATTTATATTAATATAAGATTACCAAAGAGGTTTGTTTTTTTAAACAAAAAAGTGACTTACAAACTGTTGCATGACATTAGGTGAAACCTTAAATGTTGTTAAAAAAATAATCTTTGATATTTGCACTTTAAGTTGCTTATCTTGGGAAATATCAAATATTACTTGTATTACTAATTATACAATTAAACATGTTTACATATTTCTTGTTGTCATGTGAAAGCTCATCTCTGGTTAACAAAAATATGTCTGGGTTGTATAGTTTTCAGTATATGAAAATCTGTTGCTGAAAGTTTAGAAAATATAATGTGGGATTTGTGTGCATTATGACATATTACGTTATTTACAGAAAAGACTAAGAATGCACTGAATTATCACTGTAAAGAATATCTCTTACAGATAACATTGCTATTTGTACAGAATTAATAGAATTTTATATCCATTTGAACCTGTGTTACATCTTGCAAAATTTAGTTCAAATAAAAAAAAATGCGTCCTCAGAATGTACCCATAATCTATTAACTTAATACAACCAGGCAAAACTGTTTAGATTTATATTTTCAAATAAAGATGTTTAACCCTCCTAATAGGAACAATTGGCCCAGACTGACAGCCACATTCATAGACTTGAATCAATTTATAATGAAGGTTATCCATGCTAATTTCATCATCCAGCCTGTGCTTCTACTTACACTAAGTGCTGTCTATTTTTGTCTTATCTGCATTCTTCTCTCAGATGTAAAAAATAACTTGAATGCTTTCAGAAAACATTATCTTTTAGCCATTGAAATAAAAAAAAATATTTTTTCTGCCCTTATTAGCTTCTCTGTACAGACATGACAACCAGATACACCGCTGCCTTCAGCTACAAGCTCCTCATGTTGCATTGTGAACATTTATTTGCTAAATAAAAGGAAAACTTTTCATTACATTCAATATTCTTTTATTTACTTGCTTCCATTAAAACTTGTCAGAGCAAGCCAAGGGCCTTAATCAAGTTATTCCCCTACACAAAAGTAAGGAAAAGTGTATTAGTTTTACTTATCTCATGCTCTTTTGTCCAGGCTTTTTTTTTTCTTTTTACATTGCAGTGTGTACATTTATTAAAACTGAACAAAAAGAAAGAAAGAAGGAAAAAAGGACAACAGTTTAATATTCATATTACACACAAAAATAACTGAAAAAGCTTTACTATATAGCACACAGTATATGTCATGTGTTATAAAACTACTGTTAAGAACAACAGCTGTTTTACTTACAGTTGCATCTTTCCTTCCTCTACACCTCTCTGTAGTCTTCTTCCAAACACTAATGACATGAAGTACGGATTATGCTTTTAGAGTCACCTATGAGTTTAACAAAGTCAAAAAAGTCCAATATTTCCAGGTTTTCTTGTTCTAACATACTTCACTGTGACTGATGCCTTGTAATTCCTGTTGCTCTCAGCTTGCCAACTCCAGTCTTTGTTTCATTTTAATGTACTCCTGGTTCTTCTAGTCAACTCCTGTGCTTTTTCGTCTCAAGCATTTTCCTTTGGAACACTGAAAAATGTTTCACTGCCATAGTTTTTGTCTGAGCTTTATTATCAGAAGAATAAGAATCAGAATATCCTTATGTTCCATAGTCCACTTTTAGCTAGGCAAACTATTGTACTTCCTCCTTAGCATGTTCTACATCATAGACCCTCCAGGTAAAAATATTGTAAAGATAGCTAGATACAGCAGATTGAATCTCATACCTGCTTCTTGACATTCCCTGACTGCTGGAATAAATTTACTCCTTTTCTGCCTGATGTACACCGAGTAATCATTTACCACAAACACTCTAATGTCTCCAAGTTTTCGTAGTTTGACCGTCTGTCAAGCTTTTGTCAGAATTAACTATCTCTGCTGGCAGGATTGTAACTTTATTATTACAGATCCTGGCTGCTTTCTCATGGCCAGATTTGTGGCATACACATGATGTGCCCTTTCAATTATCAACTCCTGCTGTGGGATAAGGGTCCAGTTGCTTATTTGTGCTTTCATAAAATTAATAGTCTGTTCCTTCCAGTTTCTCTGGTTCTGGTACAGCAGAAACTCTCAAGTTTTCCCTATGTGCTCTGTTCTCTAATTCTACCATTTTTGAAACATCTCTTCTTGAGCAGTCTCATACTCAGCCAGCTTTTTCTTCAATTCGACCTTCAATTTTTGCAGCTTTATCAGCTCATCTGATTATCTGTTTAAAGATTCTTCCATTTTCAGCCTTTTGTTATTAGAGTTGATATACTCCTTCAATGTTTTGTTTATTTTAATCAGCTCTGAGCACATTTGACCGCCCCCCCCCCCCCAGATTACTGGAACTCAGGTCTTGCAGCAAAGCTTGAGCTTGAACAGCTGCAGGATTCTTCCCCACCATTGTGCCTTTTTCACCTTGTTTTCACCTTTTCTAGTTGACTTTCTTGCAGGCTCTCTAAGTTTCCTCTTTGGTGGCATACAGGCAGTATACTTACTAGTCACCAACTGAATTTACTAACACTGTTTAAGTTACCGGCCTTTAGATCTCAGTTTTTTTTTCACAATGGGAGAACTGAAATTAAGCTGCTGCTCAGAGTACAGCCATCTTGGAAGTCCTCTGTTTGCATTTACTATGTTCATCATATTGATCACTGCTGTACTAGTTCTAAATATATGGGTAGATTACTACAGTTTAAATTAACTGGGAGGAGGAAGTCTAGAGGTCAAGGAGCCCCTGGAAAAACATCATAATAAATCAGTCCTAGACTTGGAAAAGAAATGTGGTATATTGTTTTGTAAAAGTGTGCACACAGGACCAAGTTGTTGCTTCTAGAATATTTCTAGAGTCCAATCCTTTCCAAAAAGCTATAGCCATGGCACAGTGGGCATTGACCCTGCCTGGAATAGTTTTACTGTGGTAGGAATAACAAAGGTAATCAACAGACTGGGACAACCATTCAAAAATAGTCTGATTTGACACAGGCTGTCCCTTTTTTACATTCATAATAAGTGAACAATTGATCAGAAGTTCTAAAAGATTTTGTTCTGTCAAGATGCATCAATAATCTATTCTCCCTCATTTTTTGGGTTCTGGAAAGAAAACAGGGAGGTGGATGGATTAGCTAAAGTAAATTTGAATAATCCTTCTTTTATGTCTAAAGTGGTAAGTTATCAAACAGCCAATCTCTCTCTGTGGAAGACAAGATAAGTCTGACCCAACATAAAAGCTTACAAACTCATGTACTCTTCTTGCAGAGGTCAAAGCGATCAATAAAACTTTTCTCCATGTTAAGAACCTCAAATCAATAGATGGGATGATTCAAATTTATTTATTTATTTTATTTTACATTTGTTGACCGGTATAGTCCGACTGGATATATGTCCATTTTCAGCGGAGGCCCGGGGAGAAAAGCTCCAAATAACACAGATAGAGCATAACAGATATGAGTCAAACATATTTACAAAGCCCTCTAGTAGGTACTCACAATACACACAGTGTGTATTAGTATACAAAAACAACAGATTGCAGCAAGCTATTATGAGCAAGAGATGCGTACAATATTAATTTAAATAAGGCACTGAATAAGTACTGATTAATCAGGGTTAGTACAGGGACAAAGCCAGTGCTCTTTTAAAATACTGTTTGAGGCCTTTTTTGAAGAGACTTAAAGAAGGTTTGAGGGTAAAGTTAATGGAAATTAAGTCCAAGTTTTACCAACAACGATAGCAAACAGGGAGCAGCCGGCTCAATTAATGGCTTTGTGGGTTTGGACCAACAATTTATTGGATGAATGTAGTTGCCTTGAATTACTGTATGGCTTTATGATATTTTTGAGTGCAGGAGTATTTTCAGGCTGGTACAGAATTTTGTGTGCTACTATAAGCCAATTGAACAGAAGTAGGCTAGACAATTCTAGCCACCCAAGAAGACTGAGGTTTTGATAGTGATGTGTCCTATATGTTGAGCCTGTGGCAAATCTGGCAATATGGTTGTAACAGTGAGAGAGCTTACTAAGTTCAGTTTTGCTCAAATTGGAGAGTATGGTAGAGGCATATAGAAGGGTAGTTTGATGAGACTGGGGTAGTAGATTGTCCTGGATGAAGAAGTCAGTTAATACCTGCCCAAAACCTTTGGGGATTGTTTTGGTGTTTAAATTGGAGGTTCTGGTAGTAGTTTTTTTTGTCTAGTAAAATGATTTTTTTTTGTATAATTTCTAAGTTGACGATATTTCACTTGATCGATAGTTGTTCGCCATTTGGTCCAGGCTATATTTCTAAGTTTGATTTTTATCTTAGTTTCCTTTGTGAGCCATGGAGCAGTACTAGATTTAGTCTTTATAGTACATGCAGGAGCATGGGAGTCAATGATGTTCAGGAATTTATTGTTAAAGAAAGTTACGGCTTCATCTAGTGGTAGATTTTTTAGGATTGACCAGTTGACCAATTTAAGTTTGTTTAGGAAGTTAGTTGGATTGAAGTTTTTATTATTTCTGATTGTTTTGTACATAATATTGTGGTGGGTTTCTGCCTTATGCTTAATAATATAAATTAGTAAATGATCACTTTGGTCATCGGGGAGAGTCCAAGCTGTATACAGGCTTGGGTGGTTATTGACAAGTACCTAATCTAAGATACTTTCCCTGTTAGTGGGTTTACTAATCCTAGTGGGAGAGGTTATTTGTGTGAACCCAAACAGATTTATATGGGTGACAGGGGATTCAGCTGAGCAAGTGCACCAGTCGGTGTTAAAGTCACCAAGAACAATGGTTTCTTGGGGGTAGGTAATGGATAACCATTGGAGGATATCTTCCAGAGTGCTTATTTTATTGTGTGGGGGAATGTAGTCACAGACAATATTTATACTCCTATTATTGTTCATTTGCAAATTGAGTCAGTGTTGTCTTATCTAACAGAAAATTAAGATCCCAAGGAGGAGCCACCTTTTTCTGGGAGGTTTCTTATGTAGCATCCCCTTTCAAAAACATTTTCACATGACAATATATTGAAAGAAGGGGATCCATAAGCAGATATACTGAAATGTCCAACAATATATTGAAAGAAGGGGATCCATAAGCAGATATACTGAAATGTCCAACAAAGGAACCTTGACAGAGAAGTAAAACAGGCCACAGGACAGTATCTCACACAAATATTGTAAAACCAACAAAACAGTAACCATGAATAGGTGCATGTTCATTTGTGAACACTAACTAGAAAGCCTTTTCCATTTGCTAATACATAATTTTATTAATACTAGGCTTTCTTGTCTCCATTAATACCTGCTGCACATCATCAGAAAATAAGTCACCCAGGTAGTCAACTGATGTTGTTTGGGGGGGAGATGTATCAAACACCCCTGTTCTTGTGTAAACAGATACATTCTGTAAGGAAGCTTGTGGTAACTGCCCCTGGCCCCTTCCAAAAGAAGACAGAATCACTGTTATCTTTGCCAGAAGGGAGTCACCACAATGATCTTAGGAAATTCCTTTTGAATCTTCAGAAATACCGTGGAAATCAGTGGATATGGTAGAAAAGCACACAGGAACATACCTGTCTGTGGAAAAGAAAAGGAAAAGCATCCGTCTTCCAGGCCATCTTGCATGGAGTCCTGGAGAAGAAATATGCTAGCTGATTGTTGGGAGAGAAGACAAAGTTCAACTTGAGGAACTCCCCACAGATGGATGAAAACTTGGAAGACTCCCGATCTCGTTTCCATTCGTTAGGGTCTGCCTTGATCCTGCCCACCTTGTCTCCAACGCAATTTTGCTCTGACAGAATGTAGAATGTCTGTAGAGTGAGATTGTGCTGTAAAGCTATATCTCATACTAACATGGCTAGTCTGCATAGGGGCAAAAGAGCTGGTTCCCCCTTTCTTGTTTATGTATCACATTTTATTTATTTATTTGACATTTGTTAACCGGGTTAGTCTGACTGGGTAGGATGCCATTTTTTTTTTAGCAGGGACCCCAGGAGAAAAGCTCCAAATACAAATGTTTGCAATACAGTGAAAAATTTTGAATACAGTGAAAAAATTAACACTAGAGGAAGGTATGTATAGACATTATACATAGTCATTATATATAGCTATATACTAATAAATCAAAGTAAGAGACATACAAGTAAATTCAATAGGAATGGTATGTACTTATTATGAAGACAAGGGGGTCAAGACAAAATATGGAATAAAGAAGTCAGCAAGACAGTCCAATAACGGAGAAGGAATTATGAGACTAGGAGAGTCTTGAGGAGAAGCTGAGATAGGGGACAGGTAAGAGAGCAAGTAGTGGAGAAGGAAGTGTGATTGGAGGCTTAAGTTACTCACCATGTTAGGCAAAACAGAATGGGGGGGTCTTAGTGGTGACAGGTGAGGCAGGGGGATGATATTCAGGTGTGGTTATTGCAGGAGCAGAGCCAGAAGGACTGTAGGAATTCCTTGAATGCTATTTTAAAGCTTTGGGTATTGTCAAGTGTGCATAGTTGGAGAGGATGTTTGTTCCAGGCAGAGATGACAGTGGCTGCAAAGTATTTTACAAATGGATTTGTTGCATTTTTGAAATATGCAACAAGAGTTGGGCAGAGCTATGTAGGTCGCGCTTAGGGATATAAGGGGAGATAAGATTTGTCAGAGATGGACAAGCTAGGGGTTTGTTGAAGGATTGAGTAAGTCAGGTGGAGCTGTGGCAGTAGGAGTTGATGCTGAACTTCTATCCAGTGAAGTTTTTTTAAGGAAAGGCAGTAGTGAGTTCGATAAGGGAGATTTACTGGCGAATCAAGCTATTTTATTATAGGGGAGTTCAAGTTTTGTAATCAGGTTCTTTTGTAAGAGGGTAAATAGTGGGGCAGCATAGAGTAGGGTGGGAAGTAGATACGCTTGAGCTAGGGACTGTTTAGATTGAGGAGTTAGGAAGTTGTTGTTCCTGTACAGTAGTCTGAGCTTATGGTGTGTCTTTTTGAAACAGTTATTGATATGGATATCGAATTCAAGTTCATCATCTATGTAAACCCTAAGGAGATGAGTGTGTGATTCAACTTTGATAGAATTGTTATTTAGAGGAGATGGAGAAGGTGGATTTGAGATGTTGGAGAGTTTTGGGCAGGAAGAGTAGGAGTTTATTTTAGTTAGGGTTAAGTAGAAGCTGGTTAGCAGTGAGCCATTTTTTGACAGGCTGCAGAGATTCTTGAGTGAGGATGAGCAGGTGAGGAAGAGTATCAGACGTGGAAGATGATAGTAGAGTTGTCAGCATATTGAATCAAGGTGGAGTGTGAGCAAGAGTGGTAGAGGTTGTTAGCAAAGATACTGAATAACAGGGGCCCCTGGATGGAGCCTTGGCGTACCTTAGTATGAACAGAGGGAAAAGGAGAGGTGGCAGAGAGCCATTTAACAGATTGCAGTCAATCAGATAGGTAATTTAGAGAACCAGCCTAGGGTGGAGTTACAGAGGTTGAGAGAAGCTGGTTTAGAGAAGGAGATTGTGGGATACAGTATCAAATGTTTTAGAGAGGTGGAGGGACTGGCAAGAGACTAATTTATTATTATCAAGGGATGAAGAAATTGAATGAGTAAGAGATACAAGAGCTGTAGCAGTGCTATGATGAGGTCAGAAACCATGTTGTGTGAGGGTGAGGAGGTTCTTTTGGATGAGATAAGAAAGGAGCTGTTTGTGTGTACTCTTTTCAAGAATTTTAAATAGAATGGATAGAATTGCAATGGGCCTGAAATTAGAGGGGTCAGTGGAGTTTCCTTCTTTGTGTAGGGGTAAACAGAATTCTTTCCAGATAGCAGGGACAGTGCTTTTCTTAATAGAACAACTGATGAGGATGGAGACTGGGTAGGCAATGGAGGAGGATGCTAACTTAAGAAAGGAAGGTGGTAGGTTATCAGTGGAGGAGGAACAGGGTTTCAGTTTATTAAGAAACAAATGGATAGTACTAGTGGGGATTGGTTTAATGGAGAAAGGAGTAGAATGGGGAAGAGGGGCCAGGGTGTCAGGAACAGAGTTATAATTAGGTTTAAGTAAGTTGTGTATGGAGTTAATAAAGGAGTTCAGTAAAGTAGTAGGTTCAGTAGAGGAGGAGTTAGGAAAGGGATTGGGGGGAGATGAGTTTCTATGGTGCAGAATCTTGTTGATAGTGGACCAGAATTTTTTGGGGTTGGTATGAGGGTTTTTTGATGGCAGAGGTAAAAATGTTTTTATTTAGGGTGATTTTTTAGTTAGATTTCGAAGTTCTCGACAGAGCTGGAGACATGCAGTAGTTTTATGCTTAGGCCAAGGTATCTAAGCACCACTGTCCCTTTTCTGCATGAGGGAAAGACCGTCTTTGGTAATCCAGGGGGCAAAGACGGTCTTTGGTAATCCAGGGGGCAAAGACGGTCTTTGGTAATCCAGGGGGCAAAGACGGTCTTTGGTAATCCAGGGGGCAAAGACGGTCTTTGGTAATCCAGGGGGCATATTTGGTTTTTACCCTAGTTTTTCCTGATGGGGGCTAAGGAGTTCATAAAGTTAAGAAATGTACTGTTAAATTTTAGGACACCTTCATCGAGGGAGAGGTCATAAAGGAAAGATCAACTGATAGAAGAAAGAGTTTGATTGAATAGATTTGGGTCAAAGTTAGATAGGTTACGGCAGTCTCTATAAGTGTGAGATTTAGTAGCTTGGGAGAAGTGGCACTGAATAGAAGTTGGAATGTGATCACTAAGGGTGTCTGTTAGAATAATAGGGTTATGATAGCGATTAGGGTGGGAGGTGAGAATCCAGTCCAGAATAGAGTTGGAGTTAGATAGTTGGTTTATGCGAGTCGGAGAGGTTATAAGCTGTAAAAAATTATATAGATTGTCCTCTGACTCTCCCACCACTAGTATCAAAGTATTCCAGTCAATGTTTACATTGCAGAGAATACTAGTTTCACAGGAGATAGTTTGAGAGATCCAGGCAAGGAATAGTTAAAGGGTTGGAATGTTCTTACCAGATGATATATATATATATATATATAGAGAGAGAGAGAGAGAGAGAGAGGCAATAGCTATTTTATTCTGTTTAAGTAACAGTTGACAATGAGTATTTCAGTTGGCTGAAGGCTAGGAGGAGTGAAAGGAAGTGGGTGGAGGGAGAGATGCTCAGAGTATAGGAGAGCCACATCTCCACCTTTTTTATGGGTCTATTTTGGCCGAAGATATTGTAACCAGGCTTCAGAGATGGGGAGAATGTCAGGGGTATGGAGTGATGTCCAGGAATGGAATTCAGTGACTTTGTTTTGGATGCTATGGATACTGAGAGCAATAATTTTAAGATTTTTAGTAGATGGGGTAGTAAATTGACAAAGGATAGTTTGGGGTAGTAGAATGACAGAGGATAGTTTGAGGAGAAGATGAAGTTGCAGGGGAGGAGAGATGAGTTGGGTAAGAGTCTGGGTGTGGATTGGGATGAATGTCGTCCGAACAAAGTAGATTAAGTAAGAAGATAGTGAATCTAGGGAGGAGAGAGTAGTGATAGTCAAATTTGAGTTTGGATTTAAAGGGGAAAATTGAGAAGTAGGGTATTTAATTTTATAGAGATAGGCAGTGTGAAGAGAGAAGAGGGAGGGTGATAAGGGGAAAGAGTATGGACCTGGGGAAAGGCAATGTTGGTGTGGGAGGGTAGGGCTGTGGTACAGGTCAGGTGGTGTATGATGGAGGGATGTGGATATTGAGAGCAGGGTAAGCAGAGTTATAGTAAGAATTAAATCCAACATTGTGACAAGAGATTGGATGAGAGAAGAGGATCACATCACTGTGGTATTGCCTGTAAACACTTGAAGAGGTCTCAGGGACAACAATGATACAAAAAGCCAAGTGTCTTGATTAGATCAAGCATCTCTTTTATATTTATGTCCTTGCATCTGTCCTTGGTGTCCCAAGCACCTTGCACTTTTACACCTCCTGAAACTGCTCCCCAAGCAAAGTGCAAAGCATTTGTAGTGACAGGCTGCTTTGGAGAGTGAGGGGGGCTGGATTTAGAGATCTTAGCTGTCTCCAATAAGTAATTTCTCTTCTGACAAATCCCAGAACTAAGACTTGAAAGTACAATGGGTACTGGTGCTGGAACAAAGAGACTTTAGACACTATTGTATCTTTCTCACGTGGATTCTTGCCAGGGATATCACAAGAAT
Organism: Protopterus annectens; assembly: GCF_019279795.1. Classification (NCBI taxonomy): domain Eukaryota; kingdom Metazoa; phylum Chordata; order Ceratodontiformes; family Protopteridae; genus Protopterus; species Protopterus annectens. The sequence continues at coordinate 1,576,763,404 of NC_056729.1, forward strand.
TACAGATACCATGAAACCTAAAATCCTGAGGTATTCCCTTGCACAGACTGAAATCTGAGAAGAAACCCCTAGAAATAGTTCTAGGTATAGATCTAAGTTTTCCTGTGGAAGAAAAGCTCTTTAAAATGAGGTGTCTAGCAGACACCCCAGGAACATAATCCTGTGTGGAGTCAAAACAGACTTTTGAACTTTCTCTTGGAATTCCAGCTTGTGAAAGAGATCTCTCATTCAAGAGAGAGTGAAAAAGACTCTGTAACAAAATCATAACATATAAATATGGAAAAATGTGGATACCACATAGCCTGCAATGACCTACAACTGGAGCTAGACACTGTGAACACACTGTGCAGAAGATAATCCAAAGAGTAAGGCATTGAACTGATAATGTGTTCCAGACACACAAAACCTTGCCTTGAGAAACATCTAAAATCTGGAGGAAAAGAGATGTAAAGATAAGCATCTTTTAAATCAAGTGTTACCAGAAAACTCAAATGAGGAAAAAAGGTAACAGGTTCTAAAGTGTCAGCATTATGAACTTTGACACCATCACACATACTGGTTTAAGAAAAAGAAAGATTGAGAACTGGTCTCCAAGCTTTTTTTTTTCTCTCTCTTCCACCACAACATCCCTGAATAAAAACCTTTCTCAAAATGGGGAAAGAGGAACTGGCTCTAGTTACTCCCTGAGACAACAAACAGTGGATATAAAAAGTGTACACACCCCTGTTAAAATGCCAGGTTTTTATGATATAAAAAAATGAGACCACAATAAATCATTTCAAAATGTTTCCCACCTTTAATTTGCCCAATAACCTGTATAATTCAATTGAAAAACAAACATTCTTTAAGGGAAAATATATAAAAAAAAAAAAAACGTACAATACGCTGGTTGCATAAATGTGCACACCCTTAAACTAATACTTTGTTGTGTGTGCACACCCTTAAAATAGTACCTTGTTGAAGCACCTTTTGATTTAATTACAGCATTCAGTCTTCTTGGGTACACACCTATCAACAATTAAAAAGACTCTAATTAACCCCAAATAAAGCTCACCTGTCCTGGTAGGATTTTCCTGACATTTACTCAGTTGTCTGCTACAGCAAAAGCCATGGTTCGCAGACAGCTTACAAAGCATTAAAGGGACCTCATTGTTGAAAGGTATCAGTAAGAAGAAGGGTACAAAAAAATTCCCACTGCACTGGATATACCATGGAACACAGTGAAGACAGTCATCAAAAAGTGGAGAAGATATGATACAACAGTGACATTGCAAAGAACTGGGCGTCTCTCCAAAATTGATGAAAAGACAAGACGAAAACTGGTCAGGGAGGCTGCCAAGAGACATACAGCATCATTGAAGGAGCTGCAGGAATTTCTGGCAAGTACTGGTTGTGTACTACATGCAACAACAATCTCCCGTATTGTCCATATGTCTGGACTATGGGGTAAGGTTGCAAGATGGAAGCCTTTCTTACACAGAAAAACATCCAGGCTTGGCTAAAATTTGCAAGGCAATGCATCAAGTCTCCCAAAAGCATTTGGGAAAATGTGTCATGGTCTGATGAGACCAAGGTTGAGCTTTTTGGCCACAACTTCAAAAGGTACATTTGGCTGAAAAACAACACTACGCATCACCAAAACAACACCATCCTCATGGTGAAGCATGGTGGTGGCAGTATCATGCTTTGAGGTTGCTTTTCTTCAGCGGAAACTGGGAATTTAGTCAAGGTGGAGGGAATTATGAACAGTCCCAAATGACAGTCACTTCTGGCCCAAAAACTTCAGGTGTCTGCTAGAAAGCTGAAGATAGAGGAATTTCACCTTTCAATACGAAAATGACCCCAAGCATACATCCAAATCAACAAAAGAATGGCTTCAAGAAATTTATTTATTTATTTATTTTACATTTGTTGACCGGGCTAGTCTAACTGGATACATGTCCATTTTCAGTACAGGCCCGGGGAGATAAGCTCCTTGCAAAAAATAACAAAAAAACATTTTTACTTACAATTATGTTACAGGTAATACAGAAATTATCAGAGAGGTCTAAATACTTCACATTGCAAAATGCAGGTACAATACAAAATGCAGGTATAATATATATTGAAGTCTGGGGAGATATGGTCTGGGATAAGGAGAAATAAATACATTTATATTTACATAGAACATTTCAAATGAACACATAAATTATCAAAGAGGGCAGAATACTTCACAGTGCAGAAGGCAGGTACAATGCAAATTACAGTTAGAATACAGAATGTAACAAAAAATGAGGCATACTGTATAATTATTTTAATAAAGAGTTGTCACACTATGAGTAAGGTCAGAGGATGAAAAGAAGGGTTAGGTATATGAAAAAGGTAATGTGGTAAGTAAGGAAAGTAGAACTAGTTATTGGGAAGTAATGGTTAGGCAGTGTCTGGTAGGAGTAGAAAAATGATTAGTCAGGTTTAGTACAGGGGCATAACCAGTGTGTTCTCAGGAAAAGTTTGTCTGTTTTTGAAAAGTGATGTAGAGGAAACTGAGGAAAGTTCACTGGGGAGAAGGTTCCAGGATTTTCCAACAGTATTAGTGAAAAGAGAATCCCCAGCCCGGTTATTAGATTTAGAGGTATTTACAAGAAATGTATGTGATGAGCGCAAGGATTTCAGATTATTATAGGGAATGATGAGGGTAGATAGTATAGGAGTACTGGAAGGTTGGTAAAGAGTCTTATGGGCAATGGTTAGTTGGTGGAATTTAAGCACATTCTGAATTTCTAGCCATCCTAGCTGCTTAAGATTATAGCAGTGGTGGGTTCTAAATGGGTTGCCAGTAGCAAACCTGGCAATGTTATTGTAGGAGATTTCTAGTTTGGTGAGGCTATTTTTAGATAAATTAGTATATATATGGGTGAGGCATAGAGGAGTGTAGAGATCAGATGGGTATAAGCAATAGTTGTTCTGGCTGTTTCAAAATTAAAGTTTTGGAATGGCCCAGCCAGAGCCCACACCTAAATCCAACAGAAAATCTGTGGGGTGATCTGAAGATGGCTGTGCACAAGAGATGGCCTCGCAATCTGACAGATTTGGTGTGCTTTTGCAAGGAAGAGTCGGCAAATATTGCCAAATCAAGATGTGCCATGCTGATAGACTCCTAGCCAAGAAGGCTGAATGTTGTAATTAAATTAAAAGGTGCTTTAACAAAGTATTAGTTTAAGGGTGCGCACACTTATGTAACCAGCTTATTTTAAGTTTTTTATTTTTTATATTTTTTTCCCCTAACAGATGTCAGATTCCAATCCTTGTCAAAAAGTACAGGACTGGAATTAACTGTATGTTTACAACCAGTAGAATTAACTAAAGCTATAGCAGCAGAGTCACTTTTCGGATAAGTATATAACAACTTAAAAAAATGAGGAACTTTATAGACTCTGTCTGCCAATTTAGGGGCAGCAGGCTGACTTTCAAGAAAATTGCAGGCAGTGGCCCACACATCCTCCACTGCTGAAAGCACAGGAGGAATGGGGGAAGGTTTGGAAATTCAGTTTACAATAGCTCTTAGTATTTTCCAAGGGACTAAGAAACCTCCATATCCTTCCACTAAAACAGTGGCACATTCTGGAAATAGTCTCAGAGAAACAGCAACCCTTACAGTGAAAATCAGATATCATGCTCTCTTCTGCATCTGAATCAAGAATCCAAGGAGAAAACCCTGCATGTGTCCCTTCATTTTCCAGATTCAGTATCTTGAATCCATCCATCCATCCACACCCCCCTTTTCCCTATTTTTGTACACGGGGTTGGGCTGCCACTTCCAACAGTGGCAATCATCGAGAGCCAAGGTTTGCACCTTTGGATGGCTAGCCCTACCACAGTAGTTTCTTCTTACCACACACACAGACACACACACACGTCCAATTTAGTGTGTTGAATCCACCTACGTCTTTGGAATGTGTAAGGAAACTGGAGCCTGGAGGATCTCTCTCTTCAGAAAAAGAGATATCCCCCTTTTACTTTTATCAAAAACCAACTTATAAGAAGAAATAGCTTGAATTAGACCCTGAGCCAGATTTAATAAACTACTCCTGTCCAGGGAAATTACAGCAGGAAAGATACATATTTAGTTTTGGTTTCTTTTTTTGACAGGAAAAGTGGAGCCAACAGGGATGATAATGCCAACAGCAGCTTCCCCAAAGATAGGCACAACATTCCGACTAAACTGAGAAAACTTCTTTGTCCCTTCTTCAAGGACACACAACACTGACTCTCCCTTCCCAATTGAATGGGCCTCAACAGCCACATATAACGTGGTTAAACCAGATCCATAGTGGCAAAAAAAGGGAAAACAAGTAGAACAAGCTGGTAAATCCAAACAAAATAAGTAAAATCCTGGCACCATAAACTTGTCTGATTGAAGACTGCTGGAACAAGGCTCAGTTTTGAGCTTTTTTCTGGTTAATTGGGTAACTTGTTTAAATCAGTTTGTTCGTTTTCTATTGTTTTATTTATATATCTATATATAGATATATATATATATATATATATATATATATATATATATATATATAGATATATGTATATATATATATATATATATATATATATATATATAGATATATATATATATATATATATAGATATATATAGATATATATAGATATATAGATATATATATAGATATATATATATATATATATATAGATATATATAGATATATATATATATATATATATATATATATATATATATATATATATTTCACTTTATTCATCTGCGTTTACTGTATTTGTGTTTCTTCCTACTTTATTACTAGGAACATTGACTACAACTCTGATCTGAGCTATATAACAATACGTATCCTTTTCTTAGGTTCATAGGTTGGTACTAGGCTATCGGCCCTAGGGCCTATAGAAGCCTAGCCATAACAATCCCCTGGCTATTTCTTCCCACACTATTTACTTCCCTGGACCCCTGTCTAGCAGGGCGACTGACGTTATCCCTGGGGTGAATTTATTTTCTCACATCCAGTCATCAAGGTTCCTTTTGAAGAGGGCCAAAGAAGTACTCTGCTTGATATGTATGGGCAGTCTATTCCAGGGTCTGGGGAGTCTCTGGGTCAGGAACCTATCCCTCCAGCAGGTTTTGTTTATTGTTATGACAAGGTGTGGCTCTGAGGGATTGGGATTTCTTTAAGTGTTGCATGTCCAACAGCCCTGGAATTGACATGGCCTTGTATGTTAAGCAGAGATTGCCTCGGAGTAGACTATATGCGACAGAGTATAGCTGGAGTTTTTAAGGCGGTCAGCATAAGGCATCTGCTTTTGGCCTGTGATTCTTTTAGTGAGGTATTTCTGCGGCCTTTCCAGTTGTTGCAGATGTTTCTGTGCATTTAAAGTGTTTTTTTTTGCTTGTATCTGCTTTATTTTCTGAAATAAAAAGAAATATATACTTGTGTCCCGCCTTTCAAAGCTAGTATAGTCCAGTTTTCAGGTTAGTGCTGAATTCAGGCCTGTGTTACAAATCTCTGTGTTTGCCCATACCTTACTTGGATAGAAGGAAGTTTCTCTGTTCACCTGTGAGAGAGAGGAGCTTTGAGCAGCCTATCTGTCCCTGGAGGAGTGATTTCAGCCCAGAAATTGGTAGTTTATTGGCCATTTTGGACTAATTTGTATATCTTTCATTTCCCTGCTATAAAAAACGCATTTGCCCGGATTTGCGTGCTGGGCAGCGCCGGTTAGCTAGGGTAAAACTATTCCCCGCTCCACAAAGTCTCCTCTTCAATTTTTCCCTTGGAACTAGACACACTTTCAACTTAAGCACTCAAGCCATTCATTTCTTAGCCCGACACTTGCTCAAAACTCATAGCAAGCACTTATAAACCCTAGCACTAGACCCTTCTATACTGTACATAAGGAAAAGGCTCTCTATTCTTCCTTACCAGCCATTCAAGTAAAACAGTTCACTGTACCTATCCAGGCATGTCCAGAGGGCAGTTTCAGGTGTACTCTCCAGTCCAACTGGTGAATCTGGGCATTTTGAGGCAATGTTACAACTGCCTCATGTACACAGACAACACTCTCGTCCTACCACCAAACACTAATACATGCAAGAGATGCAATTATACAGCCAAACCGGAGGCTAAGATCTCTCAACCCAAGACTGGATCAGATAGTTAAGAGGAGAAGGGAAATACTTGCATCACACCACCAGTCTGACACAGACCCATTAAATCAGCACAGGGCAAAAAACACACAAATACAATGTACTCGGAGGCTCTAAATAAAAATCTGCAAAAGCAACAGAGACCTCCAAATCAGACATCCAAGCAACCCCCCCCCCCCAACACAAACCATGAAACACATACTTCACAAAACCAGTGTGCCACACAATCACAGCCCTTAAGGCAAAATAACATACCCAACATACTAGTAATAGGTGACTCTATAGTCAGACACACTGACGTCCCACTCACTAGGCTGAATAAGGAGAAGGTTACTGTTAGCTGCCTGTCGGGTGCCAGGATCCATCACATAACACAAGCACTCAGGACACTCCAGAACAAGTACAAATTGTCCATGTTGGTGTGAATGACCCGAGCCGTACCTCCCTGGACTACATCACAGAAGAACTCTCTGATCACGTAGCCCACGCCGGTATGACCCTGAGTAGCATCCTGCTCTCACCAAGAATGATACCACGGTATAAAGAAAAAATTATCAATTTCAACAACTGGCTATGTTTCTGGTGTCATTCAAAGGGGATCCAGTGTCTGTCCGCATGGGATGACATGCTTGACAAGCCACGCTGCTTTGCTAGAGACGGCTTGCACCAGTCACCCTTAGGCTTTCGAATACTGGCCAAGACTCTTGCCACCCCCATAGTGCCTTTTTTAGGCAAGGCTCAAAAGACAAACCCACCGCCATAAATAGCACAAGTAACAAAAAACAGAAGGTAATGCTACTCAATGCTAGAAGTCTAAACCTCAAAATGCACGCACTAGAGGCACTCCTCAGTATGGAGAAAATCGATATATGTGCAGTAACAGAAACCTGGTTTAAGGCTCCAGAGAGCACCCCAGCACTACCAGGCTACAACTCATACCATACATTTCGACCACAGAACTCAGGTGGAAATACAAAAGGCGGGGGCGTATCCATATTCATCAAGGATACCCACACCAACAGGTTAGTGGCACAGCACGATGCTTCAGAAATCATCCACGTGCAACTAACAATGGGAAAAACTGAAATTCAAATTGTAGCTTGCTACAGATCACTCACCATGTCCCAGGACCCCCATTCCGCATTTCTGGAAACACTGGGAAACATAAAGGTCCTACCAAACACCCTAATATTGGGTGATTTCAATTACCCAAACATTAACTGGTAGAACTATTCAAGTACCAACTCCCTTGCCCAACATTTCCTAGAATTTATAAACTCAAAACGCCCTAGATCAACTGGTCAACACTTCAACGGAGGTGACAACATATTGGACCTGGTCATCACCAACATGGGCGATCGGTGTTCTACCCAGGGGGTCAACCCCTCGCTTGTTGGATCTGACCATAAACAAATCACTTTGGATATCCACATTCCGCCCCCACCCCCAAACAAGGAAACCACCGTGAAAAACTTTTCAAAAGCAAACTTCACGTCACTTAAGCCCGAGGTGGAAAGTTTCAAAGCACCCATGCTAAAGGATAATGCTGTCCAAGCTGCAAATTCCTTTACTAATGCATCATATGGGCACCTACAAGAATGCATGTATTGTGCTATCCCAAGCAAAACCAAGACTCACACCTCCAAGAAGAGGAAACCAGTCTGGTGGACTCCTCCCATAAACAAGCTATACAACAGAAGGAGGAAACTATTACAGAAAAGAGTAAAATCCCAAGAATAGAAGACATCCCTGATCAGTATCAGCAAGAAACTAAGATCCCTTATAAAATCATTCAAGGCGAGCTTCGAAAGAAAAATTGCCAAAGACTCCAAAGATAACCACAAGGTATTCTTTAGCTATGTCAAGAATCTAAGTGGCAATGCTCAGATCTGCTTGGAGTCAGTGCAGAATGGCACAAAATACACTGAACCGACCGATATCGCCAACATCCTGGCAGACCTGTACACCGCAAACTTCACCTTCCTCTTACCCCCAAAAGGGCCCATAACCATACCAGAAGAATGTAGTGCCCCTGAAATCACAGACACTCAGGTTAAAACAGCCCTCTCCAAAGCCAAAAACACAGCATCAATGGGACCGGACGATGTCCCTCCTACACGAGCTCAAAGACGAACTAACCCCTCACCTAAACACACTGTTCAAACTCAGCCTCTCCACAGGCTACATTCCCATAAAGTGACACACAGCAATGGTTATTCCACTCCACAAAGGTGGAGCCACAACAGACCCTGGGAACTATCGCCCTATAAGCCTGACTAGCTTGGTCTGCAAGGCTATGGAGCACATCATCATGGAACTCATTAACAGAGACATTGGGAACCTTCAAACACAGGACCCTACCCAGTTCGACTTTGTTAAGGGCAGATCATGCCTCCTAAACCTGGTGGACTCCTTTGAGACCATTACCAAGGCTATAGACGAGGGAAGGGTGGTACACACAGCCTACCTAGACCTAGCAAAGGCCTTCGACACCATTCCCCATTCTGGTATTATAGACTAGCTCACCAGCCTAAATATAAACCCCTATGTCACAAGATGGGTTGCCATCTGGCTCATGGACAGAACCCACATGGTGAGAGTTGCGGGAACTAGGTCCAACTCTAATCTGGTTACAAGTGGCATTCCACAGAGCTCAGTCCTAGGACCCCTCCTGTTTAGCATATACTTCTCAGAGGTACAGGCAAGTACACAAGGACAATGACTGAACAAGTTCGCAGACAACTGCAAACTAGGGGCTATAACTGACTCTCCGGCTGACACAGACATCCTCCAAAAGGGTCTCACTAAGACAGATACCTGGCGTACAAATCATGGCCTCAAGCTAAATGCCATAAACTGCATAGTCATCCTCTTTGGAAATAACAAAGTACCCACAAACTACCACATAGGTGGTAGTCCCCTAAATACGGAAGACGTAATAAGGGATCTGGGGACCCAAGTAGATAGTAATCTCTCCTTTGATAATCACATTGCCAAAGTGGTTAGAAAATCCTTCTATGTGGCCCACCTCATCAGAAAAGGGTTTGCATCCAGATCAAAAGAGGTCATTGTACAACTATACTCATCACTCATCAGACCCATCATAGAGTACAATGCCCCATTTGGGATGTACCTTACAAGACACCTGCACCAGCTGGAAAGACCACAGAAGTACCTCAACAAAAAAATCACTGGCCTCAAACAGATGCCCTATGCAGCTCGACTGAAGAAACTCCAGCTGTACTCGGTACATCACCTACTCAGAGGTGATCTCTGCCTGACATACAAGGCCATATCCAACCCAGAACTGATGGACATGCTCCACCTAAAGAAAACCTTATCCCCTCAAGCCACACACTCTAGGGATATAAACCTCACCTCAACAATGAATAGGATGTGCTGGAGGGATAGATTCCTGTCCCAGATACTTCCCATGCTTTGGAACAAGAGCAAAAAGAACTGAGATGGATTATGTCATTAGCAGTACATAGACCATCAGGGCTTAATGACTATATATCGCTGAAGCCTGTCCTTAAAGGCAGGAAACTCAGGAAGAAACTAACCTGAGATTATTTATGTGTATACACATATTTTTAGTGAGTTTATATGATTATTTGTTGCTCCTTGATATGTGCAAAATGTGTTTTTTATGCTTTTTATGCATTTTATGCATTTTTATGTATTGTACTTTATATTTTAATATGCCTTTAAGTTAATTTCTGCTTGAATACCAATCATTGATTGGCTGTTTTTAATAAGTGAACTGTTTAAATATGGATGCTTTACTTTGTTGTTTGTCATTTTGGTCTGAAGAAGCAACCAGGAAAGGTTGCGAAAGCGCTTACCTCCATAATAAATACTCTTGGTTTTTACATTAATACTGCTTCCTCCACTGGTTTATGGTGTCAGGATTTTACTTATTTTGCTTGGATTCTCTTGGTGTAATTTTTCCTGCATCTCTCTCAACTGGGTTTTCTCTATTTTATTGTACAAGCTGGTAAATGTTAAATTGCAAAATATCACATTTCTTCAATAAAAACACAGTAAAAAGCACTTTAATACACATTGCCAGCCCCAAAAAGTAAAATAAACACAAATTTTCCAGAGGAAAAAAAATAGTTTTCATCTGTTTTTAACAACTTTTAAGCTGAGATGGAAAAAGTGTGCTTCCATTTAAAAGTACAGTTACGTTTCAAGACAGTCCATTAAAACATGGATTCCTAGAAGGAAAATAACTTTCCTAACCAGAAAAGCACAATTCAGCAATATATGTTTAAATTTTAAGATTTTTCCCCCAAAGGGACTATGTGCCCAACAATGGAACAGTGCAAGCCAAACATCAAGCCTCAAAATCTCACAGAGGAACACTATCTTTGGCAGTAGGAAATCTCACAATGCCTCAGAGCTCAAACCAGTCTTTTAGGCAGCTCAGATCAAGCTGCCTAACAGTTTGTGCATGTGGAAGTTACCCTGAAGTTTTGGAAACTGTCCGGCTGTTATATCCTTAGCAAGATATAACCCATATAGGCTACTGCAGCAGTGATCTGTATGATGAACATTATTGACTTTCCGTAATGGTGAACTGCATACGGTCGAATTCATAAGACTGACATTACAGAATGCTGAAAACTACAAAAACACAAGTTTGTGCAGATGGCAGCACCACTGCAGGTCATGCTATAGTATACTACTAAACACACTCACTTTAAGTGACTCTCCCTACACTCCTTCCCATCTTCTAAGGGGCTGGTATAATGGATAGGTGCTTCCATGACATCTCTGTTTCTAGCCTGGTGGATATGGGCATCCTGAGGCAATGTAGCAACTGCCTCATAATCACTGATAACCATTTAATTAAAACTAACACAGTATGTGAGAGATGTAAATACAAAATGCCATTGGAGGCAAAGCTCTCACATGCACACATGAAAAATGCAAACCGGGCTGTCAGTGTTATAACCAAAACACTCACTACCAACACTAAGGAACAAACACATAGACCCATATATACAGAGGTACTCACATGCAATCTAGCCAAACCTCCAAGACCTCCTAAAAGCATCTCTAAATAGCCAAGTGCACAATCAAAAAAGACAAAGCCTCACACAACACAACTCTGAAAATCATAATATCCCCAGTTCCAAGCCCATAAAGCAACACACCACACAAACAAACACTGTAGTTATTGGGATTCCATTGTATGACATGCTGATATCCCCCTTACCAGGCTAAAGAAGAAGATCACAGTGAGTTGTCTGTCTGGAGTGTGCATAAAAGATCCAAGACATACTTCACTTATACTGCATATGAACAGACATGATGGTACTCTTTGAATATGCGTCCCAGGTGGATATGAATCTGGCCCTGAGTAGCATCCTACCTTCAGCAATGATAATGCCACAGTACCAGCAGAAAATGACAGACTTCAACAATTGGCTTAGTTTCCAGTGTCATAACAAGGGGATCATCAGCCTGGTGAGGTACAATCTACAAACCATGATGCTTTGCCAGAGATAGTCTGCACTTGTCACCATTTGGTGTCCGGATACTAGCAAAAACTTTTATCAATTCCCATAGTGGCTTTTTAGGGCATGTCAAGTTGTTAAACCTTCCAATATAACAGCAAACACTCATGACCACCCAACGGTACTGTTGCTCAATATTCGGAGTTGAAATAAAAAACTACAGTCTCTGGAAGCACTCCTCAACCTTTACAATATAGACATATGTGCAGTCACTGAAACATGGTTCAGAACTATGAAGAGCACCCCAGCTATCAAAAGCTACAATGCCTTGTATACATTTCGATCTCCCTCAGCTAAGGATAAAACAAAGGGAGGAGGTGTCTCAGTGTTCATAAAGGACAAGTACAACATTAGACTGGTCTAACAGTATGACTCGCTTGAGCTACTCCACAAACAACTAACCATAGGTGCGATCTGCTGTCACATCCTTGCTAGCTACAAAACCCCAAACATGAGTCTGGAAAACCAAACCTCCTACTTAAACCTAATGGAATCTCTTAACATTCAGCCTAACACCACAATTATGGGTGACTTCAACTACCCCTCCATAAATTGGGAGACTTATATGACCCATAATTCACTTGCTCTGTGGTTTTTGAACTTCGTCAATGGAAAACACCCTGGACCAATTTGTTAGCACACCAACTAGAGGTGCAGATATCCTAGACCAGGTACTCACGACACAGGGGGGTGCTGCTCCTTCCTACAGATTAACTCCTGCCTGGTAAGATCTGACCACAAAATATCTCATTTAGTATTAAAACTAGCTTATAACCTCCATCATACTCCATACCTGTTAAGAACTTTGCTACGGCCAACTACATCAAACTAAGTGAAGCTTATTAAACTTCCAAGCCCTCCAAACCAAGATAACACTGAGGCCTTCTCTGTGCTGTACAGAAAAGCACTGTGCAACCACATTCACAGCTGCAAAGAGGAGGCAGTTTCTGTCTAAATGAAACTTATGATAATGACAAAAGTAAACCACCCTGCTGGACCCTTAGCATAAACAGGTCATTTAACAAAGGAAAAAATATCTTCTCTCCAAAGGCAAAAAGTGCAAAAAGACACTCTCAAAACAAATCAGAGAGCTTGTCAAATCTATCAATGCAAACTACGAAGCAAAGACAGCCTCCCAAGTGAAAGATAACCATAAGACTTTTTCTTAACTATGTTCATAACCTCAGGGGAAAGGCTTGGTAATATGCCAAGTTAATCATGAATGGCAACACTTACACCTAGCCTAAAACTATAGAAAACCTGCTGACGACAAGCGGAGTTCAAACATCTCTTCCCATCATCTCCTACCACATTCAAAGAAATACCCACAACCCATTTCCCTAACAATTATTACGAAGGGGCAGGTCTTTACCGCACTAACTAAAGCCAAAAACACAGCACCCAAAGGTCCCAACAGCATTCTAGGATGCTTTTTAAATAGCTTAAAAAACAAACAATCAGTCAGGGCCACTAGAAACCTTCTTTAACCACAGCCTCCAGATGGGCTTTGTCCCAAAGGAATGGAGGAATACAACATTCGTCCCTACACACATGGGGGGCCCATCAAATGACCCAGGGAACTACAGACCCATAAGCTTGACCAGTCTTATCCACAAAGCCATGGACAGAATTAACTTGGACCTGATCGGTAACATATGAAATCTCCAAGCAATGGACCAGACCTAATTTGGCTTTGTCAAAGGGAGGTTTTGCCTGCTCAATCTGGTGGACATCTTTGAGAAAGTCACTCGGGCCATGGATAAGGATAAAACAGTACACAGCACATATCTAGACTTGGCCAAAGTTTTCAACATAATTCCCCACTCAGGGATCATAGATAAACTTACTACATTGTCAGGTGGATAGCAAACTGGCTCACTGACAGGTCACATGTTGTCCAGATAGATGAATCCACTTCCAATAAGAAACTGTTGCTATTGGTGTCCCACAGGGCTCAGTGTTGGGACCCCTCCTGTTTGGTATATACTTCTCTGAAGTGAAGGCCAATGTTGGGGGCCATTGGCTCACCAAGTTCACCGACAGTAAGCTGGAAGCAATCATCAAATCCCCAAATGATCTTGACAATACTACAAAAAGGCCTAAAAATGACAAATGGTTTGTGCCAAAAACATGGCCTGAGACTAAATACTAAAAATGCATAATCAAACCCTTCAGTAACTCAGAAATCCCTGCAAATTATAATGCTGATAGCACAGCCCTAAAAGAAAACCCAGTAGTGAGGGACGTAGGAACATGAATAGTAACCTAAACTTTGACCACCAGGTAGCTACTGTAGGGATGAAATCCTTCTGTGTGGCCCAATGTCTAAGTAAAGGCACAGCACCAAGGTCAGAGGAAGTCATACTGCCATTGTACTTGGCCCTCATCAGGCCCATAATCGAGTGCAATGCTCCCTTCTGTATGTACTGTATGCACTTGTTCAGAACTTGTTGTAAGCACTAAATAAGCTACTAATTACTATAGCACTCAACCTTCCTCATTACCTAGAGGAAAACAGTTTTTGCATTTACTTTCCTCACTTGCTTAGAGAAAAACAGCTCTTGTACACACTTTCCTCACTTATCAAGAGGAAAATATTTTTTTTTATTCAGGCATGTCCAAGGGTCAGCTCCCAGTGTTCTCCTGTCTATCTGATGAATCTGAGCATCTTGGGGCAATGTAGAAATTGCCTCATGTACACAGACAACCCTCTCCTCCTACTACCCAACACTACAACCTGTGAGAGATGCACTTTTCTAGCCAAACTGGAGGTAAAGCTCTCTCCAACCAAGACTGAACTTGACATTCAAGAGGAGAAGGTAAACACTTGCACCACACCACAGTTATCACATAGTCCCACTAAATCTACACCAACAAAATCCACACACAGAAACACAAAAACATTCGCGGAGGCTCTCAATAATAATCTGCCCAAGCAACAGAGACCTGCAAAGCAGAAACTCAAGCAACTTCCACCCCCTAACACAACCCAAATGACATAGCCCACAGACTCAGTGTGCCACTCAACCACAGACAATAAGGCAAAACAAAGTATCCAACACACTAGTCATAGGTGACTCTATAGTCAGGCACACTGATGTCCCACTCACCAGGCTAAACAAGGAGAAGGTTACTTACTGTCAGCTGCCTGTCGGGTGCCAGGATCCGCCACATAACCCACGCACTCAGGCCACTCCACAACAAGTACAAACATGACTCTGTCATTGTCCATGTTGGTGTGAACGACCTGAGACGTACCTCCCTGGACTACATGAAAAAGAGACATGGAAGAGCTCTCCGATCTTGTAGCCCAGTCAAGTATGACCCTAGCCCTGAGTAGCATTCTGCCATCGCCCAGAATGATACCGCAGTACAAAGACAAAATGATTGACTTCAACAATTGGCCAAGCTTCTGGTGTCATTCTAAGTGGATCCAGTATCTGTCTGCTTGGGATGATATGGTCGACAGACTGCGATGCTTTGCCAGAGATGGCCTGCACCTGTCGCCCCCGAGATTCTGGATACTGGCTAAGGCTCTTGCCGCTCCTTTAGTGCCTCTTTTAGGCAAGGTTCAAATGACAAATTCACCACTGTAACAAGAACAGGCAAGCAAAAACTGAGGGTAATGCTACTCAATGCTAGAAGTCTAAATCTCAAAATGCACTCACTCGAGGCACGCCTTAAAATGGAGAACATCGATAACTGTGCAGTGACTGAGACCTGGTTCGAGGCTCCAGAGAGCACCCCTGCACTACCAGGCTACAACTCATACCACACTTTTCGGCCATGTAACCTGGACCGGAACACCAAAGGCGGAGGTGTGTCCATATTCATTAAGGATATCCACACCTCCAAGCTAGTTGCTAGCATAATGCATCCGAGGTTATCCAAATGCAACTAACTCTGGGCAAAACTGCAATCCAAATTGTAGCTTGCTACAGATCCCCCACCATGCCCTAGAATTCCCACTCCTCTTTTCTTGCTGTACTGGAAAATATTAGGGTTCAACCAAACACCCTAACAATGGGCGATTTCAACTACCCCACCATTAACTGGGAAAACTACTAGTGTACCAACTCCTCCACACAACGCTTTCTGGAATTCATAAACTCCAATGCCCTGGATCAACTTATTCACACTCCCACCAGGGGCAATAATATTCTAAACCTAGTCATTACCAACATGAGTGACCGGTGTTCACTCCTCAGTTCAGTGCAAACTTCTCTACCCCCTCCCCCCCAAAAGAGCAAGTATCTATCCCAGCAGAGGGCTGCCTCCCAAACATCTCTGATGCTCAGGTGAAAGCTGCCCTCTCCAAAGCAAAAAACACTGCTTCCATGGGACCAGATGGCGTCCCAGGTTGCGTCCTACATGAACTCCAAGAGGAACTAATCCCTCAAATAAAACAGCTATACAAGCTCAGCCTCATTACAGGATATGTGCCCACAGAATGGCGTACAGCAACAGTGGTCCCACTCCACAAAGGTAGAGCCTCTACGGACCCTGGAAACTATCGCCCCATAAGCCTGACTAGCTTAGTCTAGAAGGCTATGGAGAGGATCATCATGGAGCTCATAAACAAAGACATTGGGGACCTACAGACACTAGATCCTACCCAGTTCGGCTTTGTCAAGGGCAGATCCTGCCTTTTGAACCTGGTTGACTTCTTCAAAACAGTCACCAAAGCCATAGATCAAAGGAAGGTAGTCCACACAGCCTATCTGGACCTTGCAAAGGCATTTGACACAATACCCCACTCGGGCATCATAGATAAGCTATCCAGCTTAAATATAAACCCCTATGTCACAAGATGGGTCGCAAACTGGCTCAAAGACAGAACCCACAGAGTGAGAGTTCCTGGAGCCATGTCAGACTCGAAACCAGTCACAAGTGGGGTCCCACAGGGTTCTGTCCTGGGACCACTCTTGTTCGGTATATACTTTTCCGAGGTACAGGCAAATGTGGGAGGACTATGGCTCATCAAGTTCGCAGATGACTGCAAACTAGGCGCCATAATCAACTCTCCAGCTGACACAAACATCCTTCAAAAAGGTCTCACAGAGACAGATAACTGGTGCCAGCGCCATGGTTTAAAGCTAAATGCCAAAAAATGTATAGTCATACCCTTTGGCAAAAACAATGTGTCCACAAATTACCACATAGGCAGAAACCCATTAAGTACAGAGAAAGTTATTAGGGACCTGGGGACCCAAGTTGATAGCAATCTCTCCTTTGAAAACCACATTGCCAAAGTGGTTAGAAAGACCTTCTACATAGCCCACCTCATCACGAAGGGTTTCACATCTAGATCAAGAGAGGTAATCGTGCCCCTTTATTCATCCCTCATCAGGCCCATCATACAATACAATGCCCCTTTTAGGATGTACCTTACCCGACATCTGCATCAATTAGAAAGACCCCAAAAGTATCTTACCAAGTGGATCAAGGGTCTCAAACAGATGCCATATGCTGCTCGGTTAAAAAAACTCCAGCTCTACTCAGTTGCATACCGCCTACTTCGAGGCGATCTATGCCTGACATACAAAGCTATGTCAAATCCAGAATTAATGGACATGCTCCACCTCAGTAAATCTAAATCCTTAAAGCCACACCGAGGGACTTGAACCTCAGCACAGAAATAAATAGAACTTGCTGGAGGGACAGGTTCATAACCCAGAGGCTCCCTTCACTCTGGAATAGAATTCCAGTTCATGTGAGGCAGGGCACCTCACTGAATCTCTTCAAGAAGAATCTCGATAGGTGGATGGGGGATCGTAGGTTTGTCCCAGGGATTACTCCCGTATCACTATTAGACAGAGGCACAGTAAACTAAACCTTAAAAAGGGCACAGTATACTCAAATCAAGGGGTGGCGTAAGCCATACAGAATCGGGCTAGGCTTATAATTGCCTCAGGGCAGATAGCCTAGTATGAACCTATGAACCTATAATTCAACTCCTCGTTAGTCCAATCCGACCATAAGCTAATTACCCTTGATATCCACATCCCGCCCCCATTAAGGAAACCACGGTAAAAAATTTCTCCAAAGCCAACTTCATGCTTCTTAAGACAGAAGTGGTGAACTTCATGACACCCATGCAGATGGACAATACAGTTACGACTGCTGAATCCTACACAAATGCACTCTATAAGCACTTACACTAGTGCATGGATCGTGTTATCCCAAACAAAACCAAGACGCTATACTCCAAAAAAAGGAAGCCAATCTAGTGGTCTCCTGCCATAAACAAACTGTACAACAGAAGGAAGAAATTGTTGCAAAAGAGAGTAAAATCCCATGAGTGGAGGAGCTCCCTGGTCAGCCTCAGTAAGAAGCTAATATCCCTTATAAGATCCTCCAAAGCTAGCTACGAAAACAAAATAGTCACCGATTCTAAGGACAACCACAAAGCATTCTATAGCTATGTCAAGAATCTCAATGGCAACACCCAGATCTACTCTGAGTTACAGCACAACGGCACGAAAATTACAGAACCAAATGATATTACCAACATCCTGGCACATAGATTCAGTCCTAACTTCACCCCCCCCCACCCCCTAAAGGGCGAATATCTATACTGGAAGAATGCAGAGTCCCTGTAATCACAACTACGCAGGTAAAAGCTGCACTCTCTAAAGCCAAAAACACAGCATCCATGGGACCGGACAACATCTCAGGCTGCATTTTACATGAACATCAGAACAAACTGGCTCCCCACCTAACCACCATGTTCAATCATAGCCTCACATCAGGCTTTGTGCCCACTGAATGGCGTACAGCAACAGTTATCCCACTCCACAAAGGGGGAGCCACCACTGATCCCGGGAACTATCGCCCTATTAGCTTGATGAGCCTGGTCTGCAAGGCCATGGAACGTATCATCATGGGACTCATAAACAAAGACAATGGTAACCTCCAAACTCTGGATCCCACCCAGCTCTGGTTTGTGAAAGGCAGATCATACCTCCTGAACCTGATCGACTACTTTGAGGCAGTCACCAAAGCCATAGATGAGGATAAGGTGGTTCACACAGCGTATCTTGACCTCGTCAAGGCTTTCGACACCATCCCCCATTCTGGAATTGTAGCTAAACTCACTAAACTAGGTATAAATCCCTATGTCACAAGATGGGTTGCCAAGTGGCTCACTGACAGAACCCACACTGTAAAAGTTACACACTCCAAATCTGACCTCAAACCAGTCACAAGTGGAGGACCACAGGGTTCAGTCCTGGGACTTCTCCTGTTTGGTATCTACTTCTCTGAAGTACAGGCTAACACAGAAGGCCTCTGGCTAACGAAGTTCGCAGATGACTGCAAACTAGAAACCATAGTTGAGTCCATAAATGATGTGGAAATCCTACAGAAGGACCTCACTGAGACATATGCCTGGTGTCAGGGCCATGGCCTCAAGCTCATAGCCAAAAAGTGCATTGTCATCCCATTTGGTAAAAACTCTGTACCCATGAACTACTACATAGACAGCAGTCTACTTAACACTGAATGTGTGATAAGAGAACTTGGGACCCAGGTGGACAGTAGTCTCTCTCCTTTGATAGTAACATCGCCACAGTAGTCAGGAAGTCCTTCTACATGGCACACCTCATCATAAAAGGGTTCTCATCCAGGAAAAAAAAGAGGTCATTGTTCCACTCTACTCGACACTCATTAGATCCATTATAGAGTACAACGCCCCTTTTGGAATGTACATCACAAGACATCTGCAGCAACTGGAAAGGTGACAGAAGTACCTCACAAAGAGGATTACTGGCCTCAAACAGATGCCCTACACTGACGGTCTCAAAAAACTCCAGCTTTACTCCATAGCATATTACCTATTCCAAGGTAATCTCTGCCTAACATATAAAGCTATGTCAAACCCAGAGCTGTTGGACATGCTACACCTAAAGAAATCCCAATCCCTCCGAGCTACATGCTCTAGGGACCTAAACCTTGCCACCACAATAAACAGGACGTGCTGAAGGGATAGATTCCTGCCCCAGAGACTTCCCATACTCTGGAACAGGCTACCCATCTATGTCAAGCAAAGTTCTTCATTAGCATTCTTCAAGAAAAATCTTGATGAGTGGATGGGAAATAGGAAATACATCCTGGGGATCACTTCTGTGTCTCCGCTTGACAGTGGCACAGGAAAATAACTTTCTTGGGTGGCGTAAGCCAGGGAACCTTGTTGGCTACGCTTACATAGGCCCTCGAGCCGATTAGCCTAGTACCTACCTATGAACCAGTCACTTACACCAACCAGAGGTCTTTCACTAAAAAAATACAAAGCATAAAAAACACACGTCTGATGCAGAACGACTAAAGACCCTATCCATTTACTCCATCTCATATCATATATTGAGAGATGACTTATGCCCAACCTACAAGGCATTCTCTGATACATCCCTGATGAAAATATTACATATTCACAAAAAAATTATACGAGGGTTACGCATTCCATGGATAAGAACCTTATTTCAGATTCTAACAGAACTTGCTGGAGAGACAGATTTATATCCCAAAGGCTACCTCATCTATTGAATAAACTTTCCATCTTTGTAAAACAAAGCCCATTCATCACTCTCTTCAAAAAGAATTTGGAAAAATGGATGGATAACTGAAAATTTACTCCTGGGATACTGCCCATGTCCTTTAAGGACAGAGGCAGTCTGTAAAATGACTCAGGGCTCCAACACCTTAAGACCGACTACCCCGATCCTACCTCATCCCATATTTGGGGAATTAAGATACAACATCTTCATATCCTGGGTATTATTGGCTAGGCTTGTAAATGCTCTTGAGCTATTAGCCTAGTAATCACCTATGTACCAATAACAGTGGCTCTCCCTTGTCCACTGAAGGGACCCCAGCAGCTGCAGAGGACATGGCTAACCCCGGTCCATACAGCCTGTTGGTGCTACACCAAGGGATCAATGGTAAAGGGTGAGTGGTCTGAAGTACAGACAATGGCCACAGCAGAGTCACCCACCTGTGACTGAGTTAGGCAAATTGCTAGACTGTTGTGGTGGCAAGGGCAGCTTGCTAAACTTTTTTTTTTGTGGCTGGAAGAAGGAATGACCATGGGACTGGTGGTTTATTCCATGGTCAAACTGAAAATAGTGGATCATACCTGGGTAAAACAAGCAGCAAAAGCTGATAAAAATTAAAAATACTTAAGTCAGTTTTAACACAAAAATACAGTAAAAAGCATTTAAAAAAAAAAAAAACATTTTTTTCAGCCCCAAAGAGTAAAATAAGCACAGCTTCTCCACAGAAAAAATGTTTTTCAGTTACTTTAAACAGCTTTTAAAATGAAAAGTACACTCTCCTTTAAAAGTACAATACAGTCTTGTGACAGTCTTTCAAAACACAAGCCCCCTAGCTTAAAAATAACTTTCCTGAATGGGAAAGTATGAATAAACAGTTTTTAAAATGGAACGTTTTTCCCCAGAGGAAATTTATCTGCCCTACAATAAAAAAAAAAAAAAAAAAAAAGCACAAGTTGACAGTTGACCCTTGAAAGCCTCAGAGAAGCATACACGTTGGCAGCAGGAAAGCTCTGAAGGGCTTGGCCCCTAATTTTAGTTAGCTCAGCTCAAGCTATCTTGATGGTTTTCACAAATGAAATGTGCCCTGAAGCTTTGGAAGATGGCCAGCTGTTATATTCTGTGCAGGATATAACCCGGGTCTATATCATCTTGTCAAATGATGAAAAGAACGAACGCTCTTTCTTCAATCCGACAAGGTCAAAACACCTAAAGAGTGAAGACACGGACCATCAATTTTTTTTCCTCCCAGGGAAAAAAATTGGTGGGCCGTCTTCGGGACTTTGCCATTTCCTCCACTATGGTGCGGTCTCAGAGTTGGTATATTTAAGTAGGGGATGGGTGGAGGGGCGAAGCCCTCCTCTTCATTTTGTGTTTAAATTTTTTTTTTTTTTTGTGGAGTGCAATTTTTTTTTCCCTGGGAAAAACATTGCTGTTCTGTGTCTTCGCTTTTTAGAGGTTCTGACCTTATTGGACCGATGAAAGAGCGTTTGCTCATTTCATCTTTCGATAAGGTAATATAGACCCTATAACCCACATAGCTAAAGCTATTGTAGTAGTGATCAATATGAACAGTTAGAAATTGCTTCACAGCACAGGCAAAAAGGTCTATGTAGATCACTGCTCTACCCAGGTTAACAAATATAAATAAACAAACCACATCATCACTGCTTTCAAATCCTCCAGCAAAGGGATAATGAAGTACAAAACCTTCAAATCAACAACTGCTAAAAGACTCTTGTTATCAACAAATAAACCCCTTGTCTTCTCAATGAAGTGAAGGGACACTCACAAATGATGAAATAACATTCAACAAGGGATACAATTTTTGTATTAGCAACCACTGCTAATGATTCAATTTTAAATTTATCAACACTCATTGTCAGTCTAAACAGTGGATTTGTCATCAGTATATGTAAATTTGTATCCCTCAAAAAGGTGGTTCTTAGGGTTATTAACAATATAAAAATCAAATGCTTATTCAGATATTAATAACATACATATCTGTTAGGATACATCAGTTTCTCGGTGACTAACCAGGTATCAGAGTTGCCTTCGCTTCTGGAAGATCTAGCAGCTGCTTGTAATAAATTTTCCATTCTGACACTACAGTACAGCATAAAGTGGTGCTGCACTCCTAAATGTGTTGTCCAAATGATGACATTAAATGGAGGTCTTGCCCTTTTAATTTCTCCAAGTCTTTTGGGTTTCTAATACCATGACGGGAATGGACCCCTTTACTAAGTCAAAGTACGATTAAAGTTAATGAAATTAGTATTGTTTCAATCTTTGATGTCAGCCAGAAAGTGCTCTTTGCAGCACCCACAATGTGCCCAGTAATGACTCCTCCTGCAATTCATACAGGGTTACATATATTGGTAACATATTTAGGTACGACTGTAGATTCTTTTGCTCCTACTACTATTGGAACTGTCTGGGTATCTTTCTTCCACATTGCTCTCATTTTATTTTTAATTTCTCCATATCATTTGGGTTTCTAATACAGTGACGGGAATGGACCCCATTCCTAAGTCAAAGTATGATTAAAGTTCATGAAATTGGTATTGTTTCACTCTTTGATGTCAGCCAAAAGTGCTCTTCGCAGCACCTCCACTGTGCCCAGTACTGACTCCTGCAATTCGTATGGAGTTGCATGTATTGGTAGCATATCTAAATATGATTGCAGACTCTTTTTTATAAGACCCGTTGCCCCTAATACCATCGGAACAATCTGGGTATCTTTCTTCCACATTGCTGTAGTTTCTGCTTGCAAATCCTGATATTTTATGACTTTGTCTCTCTCTATACGCAGGACACTGTAGTCACTGGGTGTGGTGATTTCAATGATCAATGTTAGTTTTGTCTTTTCTTGGACCACTATATATGGTTTTCTAGCATCTATCTTTTGAACTGTTGGCAATGGATGATCCCATGCGATGTAGACTTATCATTTTCTTTGATGCTCTGTGGCTTATGTTTCCAATGTTTTTTAGCCATTTCAGTAACATAATGTTTGCACAATCCCCAGTGCAACAGTCTCGCCACATTATTATGCCTTTCAGTATACAGTCCTTCTGCCATTAGGTCGCAACCAGCAACGAGTTGTGCAACTGTTTCCAATTCTGCTTTACAAAGCGTACATTTGTCTGTTTATCCCACATGTTCAATGGCCTTTGTAAACCAAAATGTACGTAGTCCACTATCTTGTGCCACCAATATTAACCTTTTATCTCTTGGTTTGAATTCACCTCTCCTTAACCATTCCTGCTTTCATTCCTGATCAACATGAGGTTCTTCCAACAGTTTTCTATACTTGCAACTATATTTATGCATTTTCCACAGTTCTTGCTTTTTCATTTGGTCCTGCACTTTATATTCTCTCTTTTGTTTTTTGGCACATTCAGTTGCTGCCTGGTTTTTATCCACTTGTGGTCCGATTTCCATTCCTGCTTGACACTGATATGCTTCGGCTAGCCTAAGCAAGGAAGTCATCTTAGATTTATTCTCCTAGGTTTCAAAACTTTCACTACGTTTGGGTCCTGTGAAGTCAGCAGATATGTGTGGAGTCCCATGATTTCAGATCTGTACATACAGTCAATTTCACTGCAGTGGTGGTGCTGCGGTAGCGTTGTCGCCTCACAGTTAGACGTTGCCCGTTCGATTCTCAGTTAGAGCATCTTCCGTGTGGTGACATGCGTGAACGGGCGTTCCTTCGTTGAAGGTTGTGCGTTAGGCCCGGCAAGCCAGCACGTAAAAACTCTACTGCCAATCATTAGCAGACCGGAGTTCTGCTGTGGCGACCCCTAACCGGGAAAAGCCGAAAGACACAAACAAACATACAGTCAATTTCAAGGAGGCCTATTCCTCCTTCGGAACAGGGAATATATACTCTTGGCATGCCCTGATTTTTATAAATCATCTGGTGAGTATGAAGCATCCTTCTTGTTTTCCTATCTAATCTATCCAGCACGTTTTGGGGCCAGTCAATCACTCCAAAACTGTGTTAGGACATGAAGACCAAATTGGTTTATAGTTTGGATTTTGTTCCTAGATGTCAAAGCTGTTTTCAGGATTAATTTAAAGTCTTCTGAAGTACTCCTAAGTTTTATTTGCATTTGTTCATGTTTTATTGTTGATCATTCATCAATTCCCAAGAATTTATACACTCCCTCTTAATCAAGTTTTTTTTATATCACATTCTTGTCCCAATCTGATGTCTTCTTGGTGCTGCAGTTTTCCTTTTTTAAAGGTTGCTTTTGCACATGTTTTATATATATATATATATATATATATATATATATATATATATATATATATATATATATATATATATATATATACACACATATATATATATATATATATATACACACACATAAACACGCACACACAAATACACATATACATACACAGTGGATATAAAAGGTTTACACACCCCTGTTAAAATGCCAGGTTTTTGTGATATAAAAAAATGAGACCATAATAAATAATTTCAAAACTTTTCCCACCTTTAATGTGACATATAACCTGTACAATTCAATTGAAAAGCAAGCAAATCTGTTAAGGGAAAAAGTGTAAAAAATAAAAAAAAAAACATATAATAAGTTGGTTGCATAAGTGTGCACACCCTTAAACTAATACTTTGTTGAAGCACCTTTTGATTAAATTACAGCATTCAGACTTCTTGGGTACACACCTGCCATCAGTTAAAGAGACTCTGATTAACCCCAAGTAAAGTTCAGCTGTCCTAGTAGGATTTTCCTGACATTTACACACTTGCCTGCTACAGCAAAAGCCATGGTTCACAGACAGCTTATAAAGCTGTTGAAAGGTATCAGTCAGGAGAAGGGTACAAAAAAAATTTCCACAGAATTGGATATACCATGGAACACAGTGAAGACAGTCATCAAAAAGTGGAGAAAATATGGGACAACGGTGACGTTGCAAAGAACTGGACGTCTCCCCAAAACTGATGAAAAGACAAGACGAAAACTGGTCAGGGAGACTGCCAAGAGACCTACAGCAACACTGAAGGAGCTGCACGAATTTCTGGCAAGCACTGGCTGTGTACTACACGTGACAACAATCTCCAGTATTCTCCATATGTCTGGACTATGGGGTAGGGTTGCAAGATGGAAGCCTTTTCTTACACAGAAAAACATCCAGGCCTGGCTAAAATTTGCAAAACAAGACATCAAGTCTCCCAAAAGCATGTGGGAAAATGTCATATGATCTAATGAGACCAAGGGTGAACTTTTTGGCCACAATTCCAAAAGGCACGCTTGGTGCAAAAACAACACTTTGCATCACCAAAAGAACACCATCCCCATGGTGAAGCATGGTGGTGGGTGTATCATGCTTTGGGGTTGCTTTTCTTCAACTGGAACTGGGGCCTTAGTCAAGGTGGAGGAAATTATGAACAGTTCCAAATACCAGTCATTTTTGGCCCAAAACCTTCAGGAGTCTGCTAGAAAGCTGAAGATGAAGAGGAATTTCACCTTTCAACACGACAATGACCCCAAGCATACATCCAGATCAACAAAAAATTGGCTTCACCAGAAGAAAATTAAAGTTTTGGAATGGCCCAGCCAGAGCCCACACCTAAATCCAATAAAAAATCTGTGGGGTGACCTGAAGAGGGCTGTGCACAAGAGATGCCCTCCCAATCTGAGAGATTTGGAGAGCTTTTGCAAGGAAGAGTGGGCAAATATTGTCAAGTCAAGATGTGCCATGCTGATAGACTCCTACTCAACAAGACTGAATGCTGTAATTAAATCAACAGGTGTTTCAACAAAGTATTAGTTTAAGGGCGTGCACACTTATGCAACCCGCTTATTGTATGTTTTTTTTATTTTTTTATATTTTTCCCCTAACAGATGTTTGTTTTTTTAATTAAATTGTACATGTTATAGGTCACATTAAAGGTGGGAAAAGTTTTGAAATGATTTATTGCGGTCTCATTTTTTTGCATCACAAAAACCTGGCATTTTAATTGGGGTGTGTAAACTTTTTATATCCAGTGTATATACATTATGCGTTTATATTACGCTGTCGAATACTCAAACTGTCAACAGCATAATAATAGACACGAAAATGTTGAAACCCCCCGAACATCGAACACAAAAAAAACCCCACACCCAAATACAACACAAATTGCTCTATGCAGGGGGGCAAGCCCCCTGAACCCCCCACAGACCCTGCTACTTAAATATACCAACTCCGAGATCAAACTACATTGCAGTAAACAGAAATCTCCCATTACGGAGATTTCCGTTTACACGCGCAATGACTTTCGCTTTCTACATTTTGGTTCCGACAATATCAGCTTTGATATTGTTGGCCTTCGACAGAGTGAAGTAGACCCTATATATACATACATATATATATATATACATATATATATATATATATATATATATATATATACACATATATAGTGAAGTAGTATATATATATATATATATATATATATATATATATTTATATATATATATATATATAGTGAAATAGAATATATATATATATATATATATATATATACACACATATATATACCTGAACTGATGGTAGCGCAGGTAGATGTAAAAGATCCCATGGCACTCACTGAAAAAGAGTGGGAAGTTTCTTGGTGCCCTGGTTTAACTTCCCCTAGACAATATGAAGACCATCTCTGGTCTCCCTTGAAAAGAGGTCAGGCTAAGACTAATCAGGTCAACAAAGCATAAATAAATAAAACTACATTGTAAGATCTTACATTTTCTGAATAATTTGCACATAACTAAAATTTTAGTATCTGATAATTTTTCTAAATCAGAAATATATCTGCCCTTTGACATAAATGTTCCATCTTTATCAGCCTTCAGAAGTCTATTTATATTACTGTAGACTCCCTCTTATCCCCCCTCTCTCACATTTCAGCTGTAGCAAAAGACAACAGAAGAATAGCACTTCTGTCTCCTCCAGGCTAAATAAATGACATACATTAGATTTTTAGACTTCATATTCTTCAGAAAAATGCATACTAACACAAATCCTGTTATTCCAGCTGATTTATCACCTATAAATGCTATTTTATATGCTTTTTCTGATTAACCAGCCATTTGTTTATCCAGCCTAAGGTCCTTCGAGGGAGTCTACTGTATTATTATTTTACACTGCTTTTGTCATTAGCCAATTTTTCAAAGACGCTCAGTTTTCTCAATATTCCACTGATAAACAATGAATTCAAACATACAATAGAAGAAAATGCTTTAAGTTCAAATGTGAGATTTAAAAAAAAACATAAAAATATTAATGCATTCACTAAACAGGGCAAACTGTTGAGTACAAGAGATGTCTTTAGATAAAACAGTCATTGGTTCACTAAAACAGCATCAGTTAAATTAATCTTAAATTTAAGAGTATCATTTATCTCCCTTCATTGTGTGGGAATAACCGTTGCCGTTTTATTTTATTTTATTATTTATTTTATTTACATTTGTTGACCGGGAGAGTCCGACTGGACACAGGTCCGTTTTCAGCGGAGGCCCGGGGAGAAAAGCTCCACATTAAGTATTATTTGCATTATACAGTTAAAAAACATAGCATTTAAATATAGACATTAGTCCAGTTAAGGACACAAGACAAGAAGAAAACAGATGTAAAACAGCTGTAGAACATAGTACAATTTTAAAATATGGTGACATATACTAAACATGGTTACAAATGTAGTTGAGCTTCATCAGTGAACAATTGATACAATCTGTTTTTGAGGTACATAACAGCCAATAGCAGTTGTTGCTACAAGAAGTTAGCATTATGTGGTAGGTAGCTGGGAACATGAGTAGCCAAGCTTGCTAAGAGTAGGTTGTTGATAGGGGGCTGAGAGAGGAAGTGGGTGGGGGAGTGGATGATATTAGAGGGGGGAGGGTTGCAAGGGCATATCTGGCAAGTTTTGAAGTGTGATTTTAGTAAGGATTTAAAGTGGGTGCAAGAAGTTACAGAGGTAATTGAGGATGGGAGGGAGTTTATTTATTTATTTATTTATTTATTTGCAGTTGGTTTACCAGGATAGTCCATTGGGCCAAAAGAACCCGATTTCAATGGAGTCCTGGGGAGAAAAGCTCCAGCAGAGACAAAAATTAGGTACATACACAAGATTGCTAAATATAATTATACAAGTAGTAGATAAAACATTTAAGCTCAAAAATTCAAGAAGCATTCAAAACAATACAATAAATGAAGATTAATGTGAAGTAAGTGAGCTGAGACAGTAATGTGATTTACATAACAGAGTAGTAATTGAGAAGGAACATAACATTACATTACAGAGTAGTTATTCTGAAGGAACACAAGCTTTGTTAGGTAAAGTTGAGTATCAAAGCATAAAGGAGGTAAGATGCCATATATTTATGAGGGGTGGGAGCAAGAACAATCCCATTGGGACCTGAGATGTGTATGGAGATTTTTTGAATATGTAGTGATTAGAGGTGGTACGAATGGATGGTGGGAGTGAGTTCCAGAGACGGGAAAGGTTAGAGGATAATAAGTGTTTACCTGGGGGATAAGATGGTTTATGAACTTCAAGTAGGTTTTGATTGTTGGACCTTAAGACTCTATTTGGTAGGTGCATTTTGAAGGCAGAAGACAGGGAGGGACAAAGAGAGGGGTTGAGAATGAGCTTATGAGCTAAAGTCAGCTGTATATAGATGAGATGATTAGGTAGTTCGAGCCAATTTAGTTTTTGGAGAGAGGAACAGTGGTGGGTGGAGGACCTATGGCTATTAGCGAATTTTGCAATTTTGTTATAGCAGGAGGAAAGCTGGCTTTTTAGAGAGGTCTGAAGATTAGTCAGTAATGGAGCCCCGTAGAGAAGGGAGGGGATGAGAAAGGAGGAAGCGAGAGTGATTTTGGAGGAGCTAGTAAGATACTAATTCTGACGGTAGAGCATACCTAGTTTTTGATGAGTTTTTTTAATATTTAGTTGTAGATGGGAGTTGAATTTAAGCTGATTGTCAATTTGAACACCTAGTAGCTTAGTTTCAGATACCAGTTCCAAGGGTGAGTTGTTTTGGCTGGTAATTGAGAAAGAGTTTGTATCGAAAGAAGTGGATTTGGAGGGGGTAAATACCATTAGTTTTGTTTTGGAGGCATTGAGTGCTAAGTGATTTATTTTCATCCAATGCTCAGTAATTGAGAAAGCTTCCTGAGTAAGTTTTTGGAGCAGAGAGGGGGAGGTGGCAGAGCAGATAATGGTAGAATCGTCTGCATATTGGATGATGTTTGCAAATGGAATGGATTTGTGGAAGTCATTTATAAATATATTAAAGAGGAGGGGACCAAGAATAGATCCTTGGGGAACTCCAGTGGGGGGTACTAAGGAAAGAGGAAGTGGCCTTCTTCCATATTACAGCTTGGTATCTATTTGATAAGTAACTGGAGAACCAATTTATGGAGGAGGGAGAGAGGTTAAGTTCTGACAGTTTGGATAGGAGCAGGCTATGTGAAATAGTGTCGAAGGCCTTGGAGAGGTCAAGTAGTAAGGTAGAGACAATGTGGCCGGAATCGCGTGCTCTATTAATAGTCTCAAGAAAGGACAGGAGGGCTGTCATAGTGCTATGATTTGGCCTGAATCCGTGTTGTGTAGGGGTTAAAAGGTTGTTATCTAAGAGATGTGGTAGGAGTTGAAGCTGGATACACTTTTCCAGAAGTTTAGATATGGGGGACAGGATAGCAATAGGACGGAAGTTGTTGATGTTGCAATTGTTGCCTCCTTTATGGAGGGGGATGATAACGGCTTGCTTCCATAGTAGGGGCACTGTGCATTCATGGATGGAGCGGTTGATTAGAATGCTGATGGGATAGGCAATTGCTTCTGCGGCTATACTTAGGAAGTGAGAGGGAATGTTGTCAGGAGCATTGGTACATGGCTTCAGTTTCTGAAGGAGTTTCTTTATGGTGGAAGTGGGAATAGGTTTAAATGAGAATAGAGAAGAGTTGGGAGAGAGAGAGAACTTGAGGAAGATATGGGTGAAGAGGGGGTTAGAGTAGTGGAAGAGGTGGAAGATAGACAGTGAAAAGATGAGAGTGAGGAGGAAGTGGTGATGACGGGAGGGTTGTTTGCAGGAGAGATTGGGGGTGTATTAGGTAATGAGGAGGGGTGTGTGAAGGAGGATGTGAGTTTGCTAATAGAGTCGATGAAAAAGGAGTTGAACTGTGTAGCTAGATCTAGGTCTGGGCTATTAGGGTCTGGGGTTGGGGTGTGTGGTCTGCTAGGGTTTAGGAGGGTAGAGATCCCCTTCCAGAATTTTTGAGGGTTAGTTTTATTGTTGTTTTGGAGAGTGAAGAAGTATTTTTGTCTGTCAGAGATTATAAGCTTTTTTACTTTATTACTTTATTTCGAAGGGTTTTGTAAGCAATATGTTGTTCTGGGGTCTTATTTCTCAGATAGAGTCCCCAGGCTTTGTCTCTAAGGCGCATGATTGATAGTGTGGTTTTGGTTAACCAGGGGGCAGAATTTGTTTTTATTCTTTTTGTTCTTAGAGGGGCTTGGGAATCAAGTATTTCTAAGAAGGTAAAGTTGAAGTGAGCAACTGCGTCTTCTAAAGGTAGTGACTTTAGATTGTTCCAATTAATTGCTTTTAGAGAATATATGAAGGTTGATGGGTTAAAGTTTTTGTCATTGCGGGTAGTTATTGAATTATGAGTGCGGTAAGAGATGCAAGGGAGTCGGCGAGTGAAAGTAGGCAAGTGATCACTAAGAGGGTCGGGGAAGAGTACCACTGTCTGAGAAATAGTGGGGATGTGACACTAGAATCCAGTCAAGGATGGTGCCACAGGAGGGGTTTGTTGATGGGTGTTTTATTGTGTTGATTAGCTGGGAAAACTTAAATAGGTTGATATTAAGAGGGTTGGTTGAAGACTGGATGGAGGCCCAGTTGATGTTTACATCTCCTAAGATTATGGTTTCATTGCTGATATTGTTAGAGAGCCATGAGAGGATGTTTTCAAGTGTGGAAATATTGTCCCCTGGGGGGATGTAAAGGGATGCTAGACAGATGTATTTGTGCTTGTTAACTTGTAGGAGAGTGCGGAGTACTTCAGCATTGTTAAATTTTGGAGTAGGTTTGTTATAGGGGGTAACTAGCAAGGAAGAAGAATATAGGAGAGCAACTCCGCCGCCTTTTTTCTGGGTCCTGTCTTTTCTAATGATTGAACAGCTAGGTGGAGTAATTTCAGAATCTTTTATAGAGGGTTTTAACCATGTTTATGAAATAGATAGTATGTCAGGTTTGTTATACATGAGCCATGCATGGAGGGTAGGGACTTTATTGACAATACTTTGTGAGTTTAGAGAAGTAAAAAATATTGGCCTGTGTGAGGAGGAAGAGGTGGAGGGGCCAGGGTTGGGATGGATGTCACCAGATAGAAGGCTGGTGATGAGATGAAAGATTGGGTTAGAAAGGTAATTTAGTAGAGTAAGGAAACGATTAGGATCTGTAGTGATGGTCAGAGGGTCTTTAGCTACTATGGGGATAGGGTTTCTCAGTGAGGGGAAAACTTTGAATGAGAAGGTTAGAAGTTGTGTTATTGGGTATAGATGGGGAGAAATAGGAGAGTGTAAGGGTGAGAGAGGGGAGTTCAGGTGGTAGGTTGTGTGATAAAGTTGTGAATGGTAAGAAGTAGGAGGTTGGGTGAGGTAATAAAGATATGATAGTTTAAGAGATAGTAATAGTAAAATAGAGATAGATGGGGGATTTAAAGGCATGACTGAAAAGGTTACTTGGTGTTAAGTGTTATGGTTGTCTTATATATGTTGTATGTTTATTGCGCAGTGGATAAAGAAAAGTGTAACAGGGTCGAGTGGAGTAAAGAGTTAGTAAGAATAGTGCTAGGGGTGTGAGTTTAGAAATGAAGTGTAGTATTATAGGTTAGCTGTAGGTGTGGTTACAATTGGATGATAGGCTGATAGGGGGTGTGTCTAGGGAGTTGTGGGTGATTGGTGTAGGGAGGAAGTGGGTGTGGTAACCAGAGGGATAAAGCTAGTGGCACTAGGGGCAGGTGAGATTTGGGGGTAGGGTAGGGGAGCGGAGTGAGCCCGAAGGGCGAACGGAGCGGGAAGACACCAGGAGAGGATCGAGAGCCAATCAGTCAGTGGAGCATAGGTTTCAGGAGTGAGTAAGTTGTAACAGGGTAAGAAGAGTTCAATATTTAATAGGTAAAGTGGGCAAAAGTATGGGTGAGAGAGTGGGGAGTGCAGTAAAAGCAGAGAAAAAGCAAGAAAAGATTGGAGAAAACTAATGAGAATGAGGAGGGGACGCCTTCTAGTAAGCAATGCAGAAAAGTACAAGGCCCACTAGGAAGGACTTGGGACTGAATAGGATGGAATAAGGAAGAGCTGGAAAACTCAGATAAAGATGGGAGAGAGAATAGAGAGGGAGAAATAAGAAGGGTTTAGGCTGCTGGCTGTCCTGGCAGGGAGATAGCTTTACAAAAACTAACAAGCAGGAGTTAAAAGATGTAGAAGCCCAAGTAGCAACAGATACACATACTTTCTCAGTTTCCACTGGGAGACTCAGAGTTTGGCTATAGTGCAGGAGAATAATGCTTCTCCAGCAGAGTTAATGGCTCTTGTGACCTATAGGAGGTTTTTGTGGTTGGATCTTAGTGGTCTCGTGGTTATGTAGGGTTGGAGTAGATTCTTGGGGGATGAGACTTTTAGTGGTTGGTTTATTAGTTCGTGGGCGAGTGCGAGTTGGTACCATTGAAGGAGGTGTGGAGCTCTAGCCAGCCCAGTTCTGCTAGTGAGAGACAGTGGTGAGTACGGTAGGAAGCCCCTGTGGCGAATTTGGCGATTTGCTTGTAGCAGGTTTCGAGCTTATTTAGAGTGCAGTCTAAGGTTAGTAAATATCGGGGAGGCGTAGAGTAGGGTAGAGAATTTGCTATCGGAATTTTGGCTGCTTTGGTAAGTAGTTGCTGATTTCTATATAATGCTCCTAGTTTTTTGTGCACTTTTTTAATGGTCATGGAAATGTGAATGTCAAAGTTTAGTTTATTGTCTATTTCTACTCCTAGTAATATGGTGTGTTCTGTAGGATGGATGGTGGTGTTGTCTTTTGCTGTGATGTTAAAGTGACAGCTGTCTAGGGTAAGTCTGGTGGCTTTTAGTAATTTAGTTTTGTTTGGGTTGAGTATTAGTTGGGCATCAGATAACCAAGTTTCAACAGAAGAAAATGCTTCCTGTGTGACTTTTTGCAGTTCTGGTAGGGAGTGGGCTGTGCAGATGATGGTTGAGTCATCTGCATGTTGTACAAGTGTGCCATGTGTGTTGTGGCTGAGGCTAGATTATTGGTGAAAATAGAGAAGAATAGGGGTCCCAGGATGGACCCTTGGGGAACTCCTATGGAGACTGGTTGTTGGGGGGCTAGGTTGTCCTGCCAAACAACTGCTTGTTGGCGGTCAGATTGGTAACTCTGAAACCAGTTGATGACTGGTTGAGAGAAGGATAGGTTATCAAGAAGAGAGAGGAGTTGTTTGTGTGGGACCATGTCAAAAGCTTTAGAGAGGTCTAGGAAGGTAGGTGAGGAAAGATAACCTGCATTTTTATTTTGTAGGATAGTGTTAGAGAAACAGAGTAAGGCGGTGGTGGTGCTATGGTTAGGTCGGAAACAGTGTTGTGTGTTGGAGAGGAGGTTGTTAGCAAGGAGGTGATCTGAGACTTGAGAATGAATGCATCTCTCTAGTATTTTGGAGCGTGGCAAGAGAATAGCTATGGGGCGGTAACTGGTTAGATCTGTGGAGGGGCCTCCTTTGTGTAGGGGAATCATGTGTGAGACTTCCCATAGTGTAGGAACATAACTTTCTGACAGAGATCTGTTAATCAAGAGTGATACGAGGTAGGCTAGAGCATTAGCTGCAAGTTGAATGTATTCACCTGGGAGGTTGTCTGTTGCTAATCTGGTGGTTTTAAGTTTAGTTAGTAGTTGTTTTATTTTGGAGGTAGGAACAAGAGAGAAAGATAAGCCAGTTGGGAGACTGTTAGTTCTAGTTGATGGTGTGGGTTTATGGGTGGGGGGGGTTATGTTGTCTAGCTAGTGATAGTACGGCTTGTGTGAAGTGATTGTTGAAAGAGGTAGCAATATTTTCAGAGGAGTGAGTTAAGTTAGGAGTGGGTGTACTTACTTTACCTGGGTGGAGGATGGAGTTTATTGAGGACCAGAATTGTTTGGGGTTATGTTGGGAGGAGGTAAGGGCAGACTGGTAGTACTGGATTTTGTCCTGTTTTATAAGCTTTTTGGTTCTATTGCGTACTTCTAGGAATTTCTGCCTAGTAGAGGGGGTTTTGGTTTTGCGCCAGTTGTCCCACGTTTTATCCCTGTTTTTCATTTCAGACTGTGTTTTTTTGTGGCCATGGGGATTACTGGGCGCTAGTTCAGGAATGTCTTACGGGGGCGTGGTATTTAAGGATGCTTAGGAATGTTTTATTACAGTAGTCAACTGCATCATCTAGTTTGAGGTATTTTAGAGATTGCCAGTTACAGTCTTTTAGGGATGAGCTGAATGAGAGAGGGTTGAAGTTAGTTTTTTTGCATATTTGACGGTAGATGATGGGTTTTGCTTTATAAAGGTGTTTACTTAGTAAGAAGGTTGGGGAGTGATCACTGAGGCTGTCAGATAAGCAGCCTGCTATATATGACTGGGGGCTCTTATTGATTAGAATCCAATCAAGGGTAGTGTGTTTGTTGGAGTTATTTATCCTAGTAGGTGACTGGACTAGTTGGGTGAAGCCATGAAGATTTACATGATGGGTTGGGTGGTTGCTAGAGCAGGATTGCCAGACAGTGCTGAAGTCTCCTAGAATTAAAGTTTCTTGGGGTAAGGTGGTGGGTAGTCCAGCTGAGGAGGTTTTCAAGTGGAGGGATGTTGTGGCCAGGTGGGAAGTAGCAACCTATTTTGTTTAGGGTTTTATTTTGGTTTATTTTAAGGTTGATATACATTATTTCTTCCTTACCTATTTGGGGAGCTGCTAACTTTAAGATCTGGATGTCTAGATGCTGCTTAAATATTATAGCTATACCACCTCCTTTTTTGTTTAGTCAGTCTACCCTTAGTATACTGTAACCAGTAGGGAGGATTTTGTCATTAGTAATGTGTGGTTTTAACCATGTTTCTGTAAGGATCACTACATCAGAGGAGTATACGTCTATGGTGGCATGGAATTCATGCACCTTGTTGCATATACTTCTAATATTTAGGCTTATCAGAAGGAGGTCGGTTGGCCTTCTTTTGGCTGTGATTTGGGAGATGTGGTTTGTAGTCTGATTATGAGGGGAGAGGTTGGAGATAGAGGGACCAGGATTAGGATGGATGTCTCCACTGAGTGCTAGGTTGGATATGGATGAGATTATTAGTTTTATCAATTTCTGTATATGCTTACTTATAAGGGAAGTTTTTTGATTGTGTTCTGTGGGAAATAGGTATGGTGGTAGGGTTATGTTAGGTTGTGGGGTTGTTTTTAGTTTAGGTGTTGTGGTCTGTAGTCTATATAGAGAGTGTATTGGGAAGGTTGTTGACCTGATGAGAGAGTAGTAGAGTAGCGGTGGGATATGAGTGGTGGTGTGTGTGGTGGTAGAGTGGTAGTGGTTGAGTGCAGGAATGGTGGAGGTTTGGTAAGATGTGATGTATGCAAGGAGTGTGCATGCAGTGAGTATAGGTATGGTGTGCTTGTACATATTAGCTGAATAGGAGGGATAGTAGTGAGAAGTTGTAGGAGGAAGTATAGGTGTGGTGATGTTATAGGTTGAAGGGTGGGAGGGATTACTGTTTGTAATAAAGGTAGGACCACTGGGGGTGGGTGGGAATTGGGGGAAGGGAGAGGAGTATAACGGGCAACAGATGAAGGAAGACTATCAGTAGGTTTATAGGTTATAATGAAAAGGGCTGGCCATAATTAGGCTGCAATTGTTCTTGTGGGGAGGGGAGGATCAGAATAGACCAGAAAAGTGGTGGATAGCAATAGTATGATGAAAAGGGCTGGCACTGATTTCACAGATATGCAAGTCTACAGAAACAATAAGAAAAGGCAGTAGGTACTCTGACTTGCTTATTTTGTATACCTGGCTTATTGAAATACAATAAGCCAATTTTACCAAGGAGTTATGTGGAAATTATGAAGACAAGAATGTATAAGAGAAAAGGTTTAGTAGAAGTAGGGAAAAGTACAGTTTTGTACCTACCATAAATGTAGATGTCCGATAGGTATGCATCTGCAGTCCTAACATATGGGTTGTCCTGCCTCAGGCAGCCCTTCGGTCGGCCGGATTCCAAAGTCTGGGTCTGGCCTCGGCTGATATCGCACTTCACCCGACGTCATAGCTGCTGTGGTATAAAGGCATCAGCCGACGCCATTTTCCTCAGTGTTTCTTGCCCCAGATGCCAGGTGCCCTCTAGGAAGGCTAAATTTGGATAAATGCAAATAATTCCAAACAGTAGAGATCAATATATATATATATATATATATATATATATATATATATATATATATATATAGATAGATATATACATATATACAAACAAATACACCATAATAAATTTCCCCAGCTAGCTAAAAGAGGGGTAAGTACCCTAGGAATACCACAGAGGGGAAGGAGGGTGGGTAATCCTGACTGCAGATGCATACCTATCGGACATCTACATTTATGGTAGGTACAAAACTGTACTATGTCCTTCAAGGATGCATCTGCAGTCCTAACATATGGGTAGAATACCATAGCCAAACTGGGGGAGGAGGCACTAAGATAAAGATGGTGTAGTCAAGATCCCTTGCAAAACAGCAGTTGCAAAACCTGCTCGGGATCTGGAGTATAAAGGAAGATTATAATGCTTGGCAAATGTATGCACGGAGCTCCAAGTAGCAGCTTCTAAAATGTCTTTGGTAGCCACTCCTCGTAGGAAAGCTGTAGTGGTGGCTGTAGCTCTTGTGGAGTGAGGTCTGATATTTTCAGGAGTTGTCTTTCCATGAAAAGAGTAGCAAAATCTAATGCAATTTCCTATCCATTTTGAGATTGTCTGTTTTGAAATTGCTTTCCCTTGCATTCCTGTTGCATATGCTACCAGAAGCTGGTCAGTTTTTCTGTTGGTCTTAGTTCTGTCCAGATAGTAGCGTAATTGTCTGTGCACATCCAAGGTATGTAATAGTCTTTCCCCCCTGTTCTGTGGGTTGGGGAAGAATGTAGGTAAATGAATCGCTTGGTTCAATGATACTCTGGAGACCACTTTTGGCATAAAAGTAGGGTTAGTTCTCAGAGACACTCTATCCTGATGGAAGATAAGGAAGGGCTGTACTGCCATTAATGCCTGTAACTCAGATACCCTTCTTGCTGAAGTGATCGCTAGCAGGAATGCAGTTTTCCAAGATAAGAACTGTAAGTCTGCTGTTGCTGCTGGTTCAAAAGGGGGAAGTGTTAACTTTTCCAGCACAAAGTTGAGATCCCATGTAGGTAAAGGTGGTTTCCTTGGAGGCTTTACATTTTTGATTCCTCTCAAGAACTGCCTGAGTAGAGGATGAGAGAAGACAGGAGGATCCATGTTGTATTCTGCTGAAATTGCTGATGCATGAATCTTAATGGAGGAGTAGGACAGGCCATTGTGGAACAGTTCTGCTAAGTATTCCAGGATGTGTGCTATGTTTGCCAATGAGACATTTTCTCCCTTTGCTGCACTCCAAATGAGGTATCTTTTCCATTTGGCTGAATAAGTTTTCCGTGTGGAGGGTCTAAGTGCCTCCAGGATAATGTCCTTAACCCTCTGAGATAAATCTGGTTTATTTTGTTTTATGCAATATTCCAAGCAGCTAGCTGCAGTGTTTTCAAGTTTGGATGTAGGATCTTGTAGTTGTTTTGTGTTAGAAGTAAGGGACATAGAGGTAGAGGCCATGCGTGTGTCCGAGACATGCTTGGGAATGCATATGCTGTCAGGTTTTTCCAGCTGAAGGAAAGGGAGTCCACCCTCCAGGCAAGTGGGTGGTATGCTCTCGTGCAGAATTTCTTAAATTGGTGGTTGTGTGGGGAGGCGAACAGGTCTATCTCTGGCAGTCCCCATTTCTTTGTTATGGCTTTGAAGATATCTGGAAGCAGCATCCATTCGTGAGCATCCGTGGTAGTTCTGCTTAAGGTGTCTGCTAGTGAATTTTCTTTTCCTGGTACAAATCTGGCCTGTAGTTGAATGTTGAGATTCAGGGCCACATTCCACAGGTCCATTGCCATCCGGCATAGAGGATATGAGTGTGTACCTCCCTGTTTGTTGATGTACCACATGACTGTGGTATTGTCCGTCCTTATCAGCAGGTGACCTTGTTGAAGGAGTGGTCTGAATGCCTGGATTGCATGTTTCACTGCCAGCATCTCCTTTAGATTTATGTGTAGATTCAGCTGGTCTTGGGTCCATAGGCCTTGTATACACTTGTCCAGTATGTGTGCCCCCCAGCCTAGGTCTGAGGCATCCGTGGTGATGGTCTGGCTTGGATGTGGTTTGTGGAAAGGCAATCCTCTGTTCAACTGACAGGCCTGAGCTCACCACAGGAATTTTTGTTTCAGGCATGGAATTATTGGAATCTGGGCTTCTAGACTGTGCTTGTGTTGAGACCATACATTCCTTAGGTACCATTGCAACTTTCTCATATGCAGCCTGGCATTCGGAATCAATATTATGCAGGATGCCATGTAACCCAGGGCTTGCAGGACTTTCCTTGCAGTAAGCTGAGTTTGTGTTGTTAATGTCATGAAATAGACTGGTAGTTGCTTTTGTTTTTCTTCTGTGAGAAAAGCCATCTGAGTTGATGTATCCAGTTCTGCACCCAAAAATGTTATCCTTTGGGATGGTACTAGTCTTGACTTTTGCATGATGACTGTGTATCCCAAGGCTTGCAACAGTTGTATGACATTTTCCAAATCTTTTGTTAATTTTGCCTTGTTGTCCACTTGTATTAGGCAGTCGTCCAGGTATGGGTAAATTTGAATTCCCTGAAGCCTGCAATGAGCAATTACTGATGCCAGGCATTTCGTGAATACTCTGGGCGCAGTAGATAAGCCAAAGGGCAATGCTGAGAATTGATAATGCTCTGATCCTGCAAGAAATCTGAGGTGTCTTCTGCAATCTGGTCGTATAGGGACGTGCAGGTATGCCTCCTTGAGATCTAGAGTCACCAGCCAAGACTCCTTGCCCAGCATGGGAAGAAGTTGCTGGAGGGTCAGCATTTTGAATTTTGGAACAATGAGGTATGTGTTCAGTGCGGACAAGTCGAGAATAGGTCTCCATTGATTTTCTTTTCTTGGTACAAGGAAAAGCCTGGAGTAAAATCCTTGGCCTTGTTCCATAGGTGGTACCTTTTCTATAGCTCTCATCCTTAGTAAGTTGCTGATTTGTCTTTGAGCCTCTGTTTTTTGGCTTGGTAGTAGGTTTGGCATTCCTCTCTTTTTTGGTAGAGTGTGGAAGTGAAACCTGTAGCCCTTGTCTATTGTTTGTAAAGTCCATTTGTCTCCTGTAATGCAATGCCAGTTGTCGGAAAATAAGGGTAGCTTTCCGCCCAAGGGTGATTCCAGTTGTTCCCTGGTAGGTGGAACCAGAGCCAAGTCATTGTGTCTGTCCTGTGGAAGTGGTTGTAGTTGAATCTGTGGCAGCACTTCTCTGGTTGGCAGGTTGCCACTGACATCCCCTGTAGGCACCCCTAGATTGACCTCTGCCTCTTGGGCGTCTATTTCTGCCTCTCTGTGCTCTGGAGGTGTCTGGAAAGGACCAATTCTTCGAAGGCCAATTTCTGCTAAACCTCGGAGGTTGGACCTGTAAGAAATCCTTGACTGTTTGGACAGATTTTGCTTTTTCTTCCACTTTCTTTAGAACCTCCTGTGCAGGGGAGCCAAACAAACTTTGTTTCTCCATAGGAGCATCTAGGAGTTTTGACTTAACATGGTCTGGTAAGGATTGTTCTTTTAACCAGGCATGCCTTGAATCACTGTTCCAGTCATAGCTGATCTAAAGGAAGCCTCCAGTGCATCATAGCCACATTTTAAGAAATGGTTACTGACCTGCTGAGAGTTATGTACCAAATCCTGAAGGGACTTGCGGTCTATAGGTTCAGGAGAGGACAGTTTTTTATTTAGCTGGTCTAACAGAAATTCCTGGTACTGAATCATGTGAAATTGACAGTTTAAGGCCCTGGCCGAAAGAGTAGCAGAAGTATAAACCTTTTACCCCATCTCTCTAATGCTCTAGATTCCCTTTCAGAGGGAAGAGGGTTTTTGGCAGAGGCAGCTGCCACACCTTTAGGGCCCTGTGAAATGGTTTCAGGGTCTGCAACAGGAGCCTTATACAAATGGTAGTGTGTGTCCGGGACCCTGTAATATCTGTCAGGCTTGGCAGGGGCCGGAGGAAGAGAATCAGGGGCAGTACAGGCATCATTATATGCATCATCAACAACTGTTAGTACTGGAGGAATGGCTAAAGGCCTATGCTGTGGTAAGTGTAAAAAAGTCCTTAGCCTTTTCCTTGAATCTGAAAAATCCTGGCCCTGCCATTGGAAGTGTTCCCTCATAGCATGTAGGGTTTCCCCAAAAGAAAATTCTTCAGGAGGAGAAGCAGAAGGAATGGAGTCTTCTGCATCAGAATCCTCATAAGGAGAATATGGGCCTTCCTGATGGTCTGAAATATCCGAGTCATCCGAGGAATAGTCTGTAGAGACAGGTTCCGGGGGTTCAGTCCTAGGGCTCTTATCTGGAGGGGGTTGAGAGGCCCTGTCTGGGTGAGGTTGGGATCCCCTGATCAAAGAAATAAGATCCTCAGCCAGGCTGAGTATTTGGGAACTAGAGGTAGGCCTGTGTGAGGGAGTTTTAGCAGGTAAGGCCTTAGAAGATTTAGCTGCTTTAGCCCTGGAAAAGGCCTTGATAGACATAGAAGCAGGGGGTCTAGCAGCCCCACGTGCAGGGGTAGATATGTCTAAGGGAATAGTATCTGACAAATCCTGGGTGCCTGCTTCTGTAGCAGTAATTTCAGTAGCAGATTCAGCCATGCTCTGCGAGGCCTCGGCTATCGTAGGCATGCTTTCGGCCGAAGGAAGAACCGAGGACTCGGTTTCAGCCGAAACCGCAGACCGCGAGTGTCGGTCCTTTTCCTTGCGCTTTTTAGCTATTTGTGTAGTCGGAGTCTCCGACGGCATTTTGTATGCAAAAGCGGGACCAAAAAACTCCTCTGCAAACTCCGACCGACGTCTAAGCGTCCGTCGATTGAAGGAAGCACAGGCTAGACAAGCTGATACGTCGTGGTCTGGGCCTAAGCAAGGAAGGCAGTAAGAGTGGAAATCCTTATGAGGTATTTGTTTCCCACAAGTTAAACAATTATTTACTTTGTCTGACATCGGCTGAGGCAAGAAAGAGTCCCCAACGGGGTACTTAGCTTTTTAGAAGTCTTCGGTAGTAGGAATCTCTGGATCTGACCGACCAGCACTTGCGAACAGCTTCTGCTTCGGGCACCGCGCGGCAAGAAAGACTGAGGAAAATGGCGTCGGCTGATGCCTTTATACCACAGCAGCTATGACGTCGGGTGAAGTGCGACATCAGCCGAGGCCAGACCCAGACTTTGGAATCCCGCCGACCGAAGGGCTGCCTGAGGCAGGACAACCCATATGTTAGGACTGCAGATGCATCCTTGAAGGACATCAGCAGAGCATACAAATAGTACAGCATCTAAAAACAGATTGCAGTTAGAAGTACAGAATGGGGGGAGCAGCTAATGTTCTGAAACAGAGGGCCGGCCTTAGCTGAAATGGCACCCTAGGCGAAGTAGTGCTCTGGCACCCCTTGAGCCACACCCATGCCATACTCATGATACACCCCATATTTGAGCCACACCCACAGATGCATTACTCCCCATGAAAGCCACTTCAGTTATTTCCTTCAATTTTTTTAAATTTATGAAAATAAGTTTCTACTGTAATGGGTTTTGAATTACCAAGCATTTTCCGAAAGTTACGAAGTCCAAAATTAATACCAGAGTTCATCTGACAAGTAATAACATCAAAAATCAGAACCAGCTGAGAGAGACACACACACACACACAAAATGCAGTCCCAGCAGGTGCCTAAAGCTGTGCCATTAGCTGGCAGGTACCATTCACTCAGGCATATGAGGCTTTGTCCTTCTGATTACAGGACATTTATTGAAGAATGTTTTGATCAAGGTTACATTTCACAGCCCCCCTGCCTTGAACATAACTTTTGGTCTGTCTGTGTCAGGACCGGAATGACAAAAACAAAGGGAGGCCCGTTTACATTTTTCTACTCACTTTGCATGCTATTTCTTTAAATGAATCACTAGTTTTTCAGCAAAACACTTATGCTTCTATCTACTTGTTTATGCTTCTTGATTGTATTGTCTTAATAATTTATGAAATGTAATTCTCCTTTTTTTTTTTTGAAAAGTTGCCAGTTTTAGGAGAGATTAAGAGGGGCAGAGCAAAATTTGGAGTCAAAATAAGACAATTGAGAAAGAGGTAAACTGCCACAACCACAGATTTGTAAGCAACCAAAGATCTGCAAGCAGCACTGTCATGATCACATCACCCATTTATAACTAAACCTGGTGAGAGGACACATGAAACATTCACAGACAACAGCTGAACAAGACACAGGTACATTCACTTAACGCAAGAGAAGTAAACACTTTCTCCAGATGTTATCTTCTCTGCAACCTTTGTACTACTACAAGTGCACAGGACTGGACGGTTTTTGCTGTCCTTACCATTCTATACTGCTGTTTAAATCCAAAAGCACCACCAATAGATACTAACCCTACGCACAGCTGTGCCACATTTCACAGAAGACACACAAACATTTTTTCCAGTAAGCAATGAAACAAACTATATGAACCAATGGCAAAATCGTCCAAATCAGAACATTTCAACAATAAAGGCCACTCAAACTTGTGTCATTACAATCCACCAATACCAGTCAATATGCACAATCTCTGCAGAAGTAAAAGTCATCTGAATAATTCCACATTAAAGAGACCTGTAGCTAATGAAAAGGTTGCGGCAAGCAAACAACTTTATATTTCAGTGTTTCATCTACCAATTCAGTGTCTGCTGTCACTGAAGAATAAATTGCCTATGTTACATTAAAAAGAATGGTAAGCTGGTAATATTGCACTAGGGAATGGATAGCAAACTGAGAACAGGTTCATAGTTACTAGGCATCTCATCCAAAGGAGTGCATACTCTGGACTGCAGCACCCCACCCCCTTAAAATACAACACAGTATCAAGGATGAACAGAATTACCTCTTGCCTCAATGTATGGACAAAATTTAAAGAACTGCTTGACAAGCAAAAATACAAAAAAAAAAATTCTGGAACTGAACAGGCATGCATGCAACAGGAATGACTAGAAGGCTGATGGACACTCATGTAAATAGTTATTTCTTTGTTTCTGTATTAAGGTTAATAGGTTCTTAGGATCATAGGATGATACTGGGCTATTGGCCTGGAGGCCCTTACAAGCCTAGCCAAGAATTTCACCCATGTTCCCTATAAGATTATTTTTTTTCTTACTTTTAAATATGTATATACATTTCTGATTACACATTCTGTACGGATTATGTTTTATAAAAATGTAATAAAAACATTTTCAAACACAAAATAAATTCTGATCAGTTATTAATTTTTTATGAAGGTAAGAATAAAGGACATACTGGGTCAAAATAGACTTTCTCCAAATGATAGTCTCATTCCATTACCTTTTGTTACATCCAACAGAATTAAGCAATTCCATTCAGGGATAATGCTCACTCTACCAGGGCACTGGCCTCATCTGTAGCTTTTTAGAAAGGGATGGATTCTAGAAGTATTCTAGAATCAGCAACTTGGTCATCAGTACATACTTTTACAAGACACTCAAACTCAACTGCTTCTACAGGTTTAGATCAGACTTCGCTCATACCATTCTCCAGCGGCATCTGCGCCCTCATCCTTCCTCCACCCAGATAGTATATACTATGGTAAACGACCCTTACAGCTAAGGCTACTACAGCAGTGATCCAATGATGGACAGAGTACATTTATTTAAGTAAATGAGAAGTTATGTACCTACCATAACGTTCCATGTTAGTTGTCTTCTTCTCGCCTTCTTTCTTGCTGGATGGGTTTGGAGCCGATCCTCGGCTCCGACTCAGCCTATAGTAAAGCTCGAGAGCTGATTTTACCGGCTCGAGGTACCCTATATCCCATAATGCTAGGTGCCAATTACCCAGATCTCGTTTGGTAGTTGAAAAACCTTAGCAATTCTAGCCCCTAAAAAC
Source organism: Protopterus annectens (assembly GCF_019279795.1). Lineage (NCBI taxonomy): Eukaryota > Metazoa > Chordata > Ceratodontiformes > Protopteridae > Protopterus > Protopterus annectens. The sequence continues at coordinate 1,576,807,941 of NC_056729.1, forward strand.
GAGGGGAGAAGGGGAAGGAAAACCTTCCTAGTGTAACTAAGTGAACTCACAGCTACCCAAAAAGAATAACAAAAAATAGGCTTCAGACTGTGTAAGGTGAAGACCCCCCAAGAAAAAAAGGGGGATCCTTTTGGTCTGTCCAGGCTAGGGGGATGGCGGGTGGGATGCAAGAAAGAAGGCGAGAAGAAGACAACTAACATGGAACGTTATGGTAGGTACATAGCTTCTCAATGTTAAGTTGTCAAACTCGCCTTCATTCTTGCTGGATGGGACCACGTCCCTAGCACCTTCATCCCGGGTGGCTCATCGGAACAGACTCTTGAGAACGGTGGAACCAAAATTTGCCCTGTTTCTGGAGGCCATGTCTAATTTGTAGTGTGAGATAAAAGTATGAGGAGAAGCCCATGTGGCTGCCGCACAAATAGAATCTATTGGCAGTCTAGCTTGAAAGGCTGTTGACGTAGCTAGCGCTCTGGTTGAATGTGCTCTTGGCCTAGAAGATAATTCTTGATGTCTGAGCTTATAGATAAGGGTAATCACAGAGGACAGCCATCTAGAAAGGGTTATTTTGGATACTGAAAGGCCCTTCTTACCTTCCGCATAGGACAGAAATAGTTGTTCAGATTTCCTGGTTTGTTTAGTTCTGTCCAGATAGTAACTGAGTTGACGATGAACGTCCAGACAATGCAATTTTTGCTCCGCCCTATTGGAGTAGTTAGGGAAGAAAACTGGGAGAGCAACAGTTTGATTTAAATTTGCCTCAGAAGCTACCTTGGGTAAAAAGGATGGGTTTTTCCTGAGAGAGACTCTGTCTTGGTGGAAAACTAGATAAGGGGGACGAATGCAAAGGGCATGAAGTTCTGATACTCTCCTAGCAGATGTTATGGCGACTAGGAAGAGAGTTTTCCAAGAGAGCAATTTCAAAGGACAAGAAGCCGCAGGTTCAAAGGGAGGGAGAATAAAGGATGTTAAGACTAAATTTAAGTCCCACTGCGGTGGGGGATCTCTGATTGGTGGCTTGAGTAAAAAGATTCCTTTAAGGAAGGCTTTACAAAGCTTATGGGACATGATGCTGGAGTCCGATAAGCCTATGTGAAAGTTTGAAATAGCCGCTAACTGAACTTTGACTGTGGAGGATGAAGAGCCTGAATGAAAAAGTTTGGCTAGGAAATCTAGAACTGACTGAATAGGAGCAGTAAAGGGATCTATATTCCTAGCCCTTGCCCAGAAGGAAAAATGCTTCCACTTACTAGTATAAATCCTTCTGGTAGAGGACTTAAGGGAAGCTATAATAATGACACGCACAGAACTGGAAATAAGGGGAAGCCTGGCTAGGGTTGTAAGTGGAGCAACCAAGCTGTGAGGTTGAGAGATTGAAGGGACTGGTGCAGCTGTCCTGACTGGTGGACCAAAAGATCTAGCACTGGGTCCAGATGCCAAGGCTGCTCCAAAAGATAACGATGCAGGAACGGAAACCATATTTGTCGAGGCCAACAAGGGGCAATGAGGATCATCTTGGCTCTCAGGACGGTAGCTTTCTGAATCAACTGAGTGATTAATGGAAAGGGGGGAAAAGCGTATAGAAGCCCCCGAGGCCAATCGTGGACTAGAGTATCTCTGAGGGGATGGCCTGGAAGGGGAAATAGAGTGAAAAAGTCGTGGCACTTGCTGTTCTGAGGTGTTGCAAAAAGATCGCAGCAAGGTAGACCCCACTTCTGAAAAATCTCCTCTGTTACTGACTGCTTGAGAGACCACTCGTGTGGCATGCGAATAGCTCTGCTCAACCTGTCCGCTATGATGTTGGACTTCCCGGGGATATGCGTTGCTATCAGAAACCACTGAGAAGAGATTGCCCACTGCCAAAGTCTGAGTGCCTCTCGACATAGGGGATATGACTTGGTTCCGCCCTGCTTGTTGATATACCACACTACTGACATATTGTCCATTTGAATCGCAATCGTCCCGAAGGGAAGAGAGTCTTGGAGGGCTTGCAATGCCAAAAGCACTGCTCTCATCTCCAGGACATTTATGTGCAGGTGGCATTCGAATGCCCCCCCCCCCACCCGATCAGGGAGGCATCCGTTGTGACCGTGGCAACCGGGGGGGGGGGGGAACAAACGGTCTGCCCTGAAGGACTTGAGGGGAGACCATTCACCAGGATAGGTGTTTTTTGCAAGACAGAGTTATTAAGATGTTGTGTGTCAAAGGAAGCTGTTGGAAGGACCACTGGGAGAATAGCATCCACTGAAGGAGCCGCATGTAGAAACGAGCAAGGGGGAGTAGCGTTACGGCCACCGCCATGAGACCCAACACTTTTAGGACAAACCTGGCCTGGATCCTCTTGCTCTGAAGGAGGATGTGCACATGATTCCGAATATCCAAAACTCTTTGGTTTGTTAACTTTGCTTAGAGCTGTACGGTGTCCAAAGTGGTGCCTATGAAAGTAATAGACTGACAAGGCGACAAGGCAGACTTTTTGAAATTTATGGAGATACCTAGCCATTTGCAAGTCTGAATGGTGTAATCTCTGGCAAGAAGAAGCTGATGCCTGGTGGTGGCAGTAAGGAGCCAGTCGTCTAGATATGGAAACACCTGGAATCCTTGACGTCTCAGGTGAGCCGTTACCACTGCCATGCATTTGGTGAACACTCGGGGGGCTGTAGTGAGACCAAAGGGCAGGGCCCTGAATTGATAGTGACTGGTCCCTAGCCAGAAGCGGAGAAATCTTCTGGAGTGCCTGTGCATCTTGATGTGATAGTACACATCCTGAAGGTCCACTGAGCACATCCAATTGTCCTGGCCCAGAAAGGGTAGAATGGACTGTAGCGTTACCATCCGGAACTTCGTTCTTTTCACAGACTTGTTTAGTCTGCTGAGATCCAATATTAGCCTCCAGTCCCCTGTTTTTTTTGGTACCAAAAAGAACTTTGAGTAGATTCCGGATCCTAGTTGGTCTGCTGGGACTGGCTGGATGGCTCTTTTTGTTAGCAGTTTTGATATTTCTAGTACTGCTTGTTCCCTTAGACTGGGTGGAACGTCTGGGAGGGGTCCTTTTGGCTGAGTTGGGGTGTGGATAAAAGGGATTTTGTAACCCTCGGATATAATCGACTGCACCCATTTGTCTTGTGTGAGAGAAAGCCAGGCTTTTGGGTACAGCGAAAATCTTCCCCCAACTGCGTCCGAAGGTGGACAGTCGGACAGCTTCTCAGGGATGCTGGAAGGGTTTATCAGAGAGAGGCTCTCTGCTACCCTGATTCTGCGGACCTCCTCTGTCTCTAGGGCGGCGTCTGTTGCTGTCCCCCCCCCTGCCTCTAGGGGGGAACTGACCTCTTGCGTCAAACGTGACTCCCTGTGATTTGCGGAACCACATTTTTTCACCCTTTTGACCCTTAGGATATGGTCTAGACGGGGTGGAAAAATGGACTCCCACGGCAGAGAGAGTCTTGCCATCCTGTTCGCATCTGGTCAAAGTATCCTTCACTTGAGGTCCAAACAAGGCTAAACCATCAAAGGGGGAATTAGTGAATGACACCTTGAAGGGGTCTGCAAAGCTGCAAAGCTGCATCCAGGCGTGACGCCTTAAGGCCACACCCATGCCTGCGGCTCTACTCGCTCCATCGGCTGCATAAGAAATAAGCCGCATAGAGGAGTTGACAATCGAATTTAGGGTTCCTAGCTGGGAGTTGATTTTGTCTTGGGACCCCGCAGCTGTTGGATCCTGTAGGGCATCACCCATTTCTTTGAGAATGTCTCTTTGAAGGCGGGTGAAATGGCACAAGTAATTCAGCGATCGCATGGCGAAAGTCGCTGAAGAGAACATCCGCTTGCCGTACCTATCCATAGTCCTAGATTCCTTATTAGGAGGATGGATAGGTACTGAAGGATCAGCCAGTTCCTTATTAGTGGCTGCAGCCACCACCATGACATCAACTGGGACACCTTTAGCTAAAAACTGTTTATCTGACGGGGCTGTGATAAATTTGGAAGGTCTCCATGGGGTAGGTTCCATCGTATCAGGGGCCGTCCATGCCTTCCGCGCCACCACTTCCATGAGGGGGTCAAAAGGCGGAGACACCCAGGAGGTGGAAGGGCGAGAACCAAACGCTTCCACGTAAACAGACTCGTCCTCGGAAGGATTGAGGGTAGACCAGTTCCCCCTCTAGTTGAGGATTTCAAGGATGTCAGAAAAGGAGACATCCTCAGAGGGGGACCCTTCCAACTCATCCAAGTCAGTATCAGATGTGATGGACTCAGGGGAGTCCACATGCTTCCTCTTACATGTCCTCTTTCGAGGGGGTTCACCTGACGGATCAGGGGAAACCTCGGAAGAGGAGGATATTCACAATGGGGAAACCTGAGGCGTTGGATCTCTACGGTCGGGAACGAGAGAGTGGGCAGAGACCACAGCAGGCACTACAGTGGGAGGAGCTTATGGAGCCGACTGTGGAGCAGGCACGGGGGCCAGTACACTCCTCATGACCTCAAAGGCACCCCTATCGGGCAGGACAGAGGGCTCCCGCTCCGAAGAGATAGGAACCCCAGCCGGCACCGAGAGGGATGGCTCCGAAGCCGATGTCGGGGCCGAACTCACCAACGCCGACGCTCCGAGAAGGAGAACGGGGTCAGACAAGGGTCCGATGCCACTCGCCCCCTCGGAGCCGACATGGAAGTCCAAGCACCTGGATTCTTCCAAGGAAGGGACCATGGAAGAGATCGGAGCAGACTGAGCCAGAGCCGAAGGAGAAGGTATCAGTTCCGACGTCTCGACGGTCGTGGCTCCGAGAAGCTCCGGCTTCGAGCTCAAGGGTAGAGTCGGAGGAGGAATCGAAGATGGTATGGGTATAGCCACTGTCTATTGAGAAGGGCTACGAAGCATTTGGGCTAGTGCCTGAGACTTTAGGAGTCTGCTAACCACCCTCTCGAGGTCATGGTCTGATAGCCTGGAAGACCAAGAGGAATGGCTCCGATGGCTCCACTCCGAGAGCAAGGGCGATCTCTGAGTCGAGTGAATGGACTCCAGGGACAGAGACCGTGATCTCTTACGGCTGGAAGAGGGCACCGAGACCACTAACGGTGCCAATGGAGCCGCAGACACATCGGCTTCAGCCGGAGCCAATTTGGAAGACAAAGTCTTGGAAGCATCGGCTCCAGCCAGAGCCGATGTAGAAGACTGCGACATAGCAGTATTGGCTCCAGCCGCAGCCGATAGCGAAGCAGTCGGTGAGCCACCAGCCGAAGGCTTGGAGCACGGAGCCGACGGTTTGGATGGCTTCGAAGGTTTCCCCGGCAAGGGCTTGGCCGGGGAACCTTCGGGCTTTAATAAGCCCCCCAAAATCAACTTATTCCTGTGCTCCTGCAGGACTCTTGGACTGAATGTATGGCAGACAGAATAAGAGTCCTGCAGGTGCAGGGGTCCCAGGCAGTAAGCACAAGAAGTGTGACTGTCTGTCAGCGACATTTTCTGACAGCACGAGTCACACTTCTTGAAGCCTGAGACCTTAGTGTCTTTAGTCATGAAGCTGTCGAAGGAAAGATAAATTCCTAAGGGAAGGTCTAGACACACACACGCTCACACACGAACAATTAAAGGTCAAGGATAACCCAGACACACAAAAATAACTGTCCCAAAAGGGAAACTGAGAAAAAAACGGAAAGGCCTAAGGCCTAACCTTCAAAAGGGAAGGATAAACTCTAGGGATTATAGGGATTAAAGGGAGGACCCACGGAATAGTGGTATACTAAGGGGGGGGGGTCTAAGTAACTAATCTACTGAAAAAGTGGGAGAGAAATCCTAAAAAAAAATTGACAATTTTCACTGACCTGTAGAGCCGGTAAAGAAAAGCACCTCGCTAGTGAAAGCGGCAAACAAGATCTGGGTAATTGGCGCCTAGCATTATGGGATATAGGGTACGTCGAGCCAGTAAAATCAGCTCTTGAGCTTTAGTATAGGCCGAGTCGGAGCCGAGGATCGGCTCCGAACCCATCCAGCAAGAATGAAGGCGAGATTGACAACTTAACATCTTAATTTAACAGTACCTGTTCGAATGATCACTGCTGTAGTAGCCACTCTGATGACTACTGTTAGTTTATGTATGGTAAATCTGTCATGAAAACTTTGTGGGTTTGCTTCCTTTGAAGTGTTATTTGCTCTGTTATATTGCAATCAGCCTGCGCATGTGAGAAATGCTTCTGATTATGTTCTTATGAAGTTTGCACTATAACATGTACATTGTCTCCAATAGACATTACAGTGTGTTGGCATGTTGACTGCAGTGCTACATAGACTCACTTTGAGAAAAACACATCTTCTATCCCTACTCACCTTATGGGATATTATGGGTGCATGGCTCAAACTCCATTTCTGTTAGGTATGTACATCTTGTTGCATCACAAGTTTAATGGCATATCCCACATCTCTCATGTACGTGGTTCTCACCTGTTATGATTTTCACAGTTTATCCACTTTATGCATCATAAAAAGATACATTCTTTTCTATCTGAAATTTCTGATTGTTGAACATATCCCTTGAGGGTTGCAGACAAGAATGACAGACTTTTCTGCCTAAGAATTTATACCTTTAAGAACATACATGTTATATTGCCCCTTTAATTACTCAAAAATCTTTGAAATACAATGGTGCTAGTATTTTTGGAATTAACACTTGTGAATGTTTACATATGACCAAAAATGTAAGGAAAGCCAACATACACTGCATTGGATCAAATCCTCCTTTTCAGCAGTACTATTCCTTTGCATATAGGTTCATAGGTTGGTACTAGGCTATCAGCCCTAGGGCCTATACAAGCCTAGCCATAACAATTCCCTGGCTATTTCTTCCCACATTATTTACTTTCCTGGACCCCTGTCTAGCAGGGCGACTGACGTGATCCCTGGGGAGAATTTCCTTTCTCCCATCCAATCGTCAAGGTTCCTCTTGAAGAGGTCCAAAGAGGCACTCTGCTTGACATGTATGGGCAATCTATTCCAGAGTCTGGGTAGTCTCTGGATCAGGAACCTATCCCTCCAACATGTTTTGTTTATTGTGATGACAAGGTTTAGATCTCTGGAGCGTGTAGCTCTGAGGGATTGGGATTTCTTTAAGTGTAGCATGTCCAACAGCTCTGGGTTTGACATGGCCTTGTATGTTAAGCAGAGATCGCCTCTGAGTAGACGATATGCGACAGAGTATAGCTGGAGTTTTTTAAGGCGGTCAGCATAGGGCATCTGCTTTAGGCCTGTGATTCTTTTAGTGAGGTATTTCTGAGACCTTTCCAGTTGTTGCAGATGTCTTGAGAGGTACATACCAAATGGGGCATTGTATTCTATAATGGGTCTAATGAGGGATGAGTACAGTGTGACAATGACCTCCTTTTTTCTGGATGAAAAGCCCTTCGTGATGAGGTGTGCCACATAGAAGGATTTCCTGACTGTTGTGGCGATGTGGTTATCGAAGGTGAGAGCACTGTCCACCTGTGTCCCTAAGTCTCTTATCACACTTTCTGTGTTTAGTGTACTGCCACCTATATGGCAATTCATGGATACATGTTTTTTCCCAAAGGGGATAACAATACATTTCTTGGCATTGAGCTTGAGCCCATGGCTGTGGCACCAAGCATCTGTTTCTGTAAGGCCCTTTTGTACAGTATCCACATCATTTGGGGATTCAATAATGGCTCCCAGTTTGCAGTCATCTGCAAACTTTGTTAGCCAGAGTCCCTTAGTGTTGACCTGTACTTCAGAGAAGTAGATGCCAAACAAGAGCGGCCCCAGGACTGAACCCTGAGTTACTCCACTTGTCACTTGTCTGGAGCTGGATTTGGAGTCGGCTACATTTACAGTGTGGGTTCTATCAGTAAGCCATTTAGCAACCCATTGGGTGACATAGGGATTAATGCCCAACTTAGTAAGTTTATCTATGATTCCAGAGTGGGGGATGGTGTCAAAGGCCTTGGCAAGGTCTAGATAGGCTGTGTGGACCACCTTACCCTTGTCCATGGCTCTGGAGACTGATTCAAAGAAGTCAATCATGTTCAGGAGACAAGATCGGCCCTTCACAAACCCAAACTGGGTGGGGTCCAGTGTTTGAAGGTTGCCAATGTCTTTGTTTATAAGTTCCATGACCTTGCAGATAAGGCTTGTCAGACTGATGGGACGGTAGTTTCCGGGATCCAAGGTGGATCCCCCCTTGTGGATTGGGATAACTGTAGCTCTGCGCCACTCAGTGGGCACAAAACCTGAGGTGAGGCTATGATTAAACATGACACTTAGGTGAGGTGCCAGTTCATATTGTAGTTCATGTAGTACACAGCCCAGGATGTCATCATATCACACACAAACAGCCTTTGGTACATTGCTTCTTCAATTAGTGGCCACGGTGGTGCAGTGGTTAGCATTGTTGCTTCATAACGAGATTTTGTCTGGTTTGATTCTCAGCTGGAGTGCCTTCGGTGCAGTCTCCATGTCCTCCCTACGGATGAGTGAGTTTTAAAGATATGCAGGTAGGCGTGGGTGAATTTGCATGTGCCTTCTGTGAAGGCCAGGTGCTGGGCTGGCAACTCAACACCATAAAAACACCACTACCAATCAATCTCTGGACTGGTGATTTGCTGTGGTGACCCCTAACTGAAAAAGCTGAAAGATGTTGCTTTTTATATTGCCTCTTAAATTACACTTGAAGATTGCAGAGTAGCTCAGTGTAAGACTTTTCAGAATCCCTCCCACAGTAACCTACTTGCCTCGTGTTTATTTACCATGCACTGGATTAACCATACAAAAATATCTAGTGGTGGTGATGATCATTTTTTAATTACTATTAATTACTATTAATTTGCTAACTCAAGTGCATGTTTTCATAGAAGCACAAGCGGTTTAATGCTTCCAAATGGCTACAATAATCTTAAAATGTAAAGTATATTAATGTTTCTAGATAACAGATGCACTCATTTTAATATATCAGGAGATAATAATAATAATTATCCAGTAAAGTTCAAGGATCTCTGCAGTCATTTCAACTGCAATGTATAAAGTACACTGCCTTCTCTGTTATATTCATAAATCAACCGTAAAACACAGAAATAAAAGCATCCACTCACTCCTCACTGGGGGATATCATACTGTACCTGGTTATTAAGCACTAACAGGATAACTACACTTTCAACAAATAAAACATAAAACTTTAACCTTCTCTTCTTTCTCACATAAAAAAAGAGAAGTGAGAAGCCAAGTTGAAGAACTAGTAAAAAAAAAAAAACTTTGGTGTCATTCAGCTTGATGGACCATCTTCCTGTATCACTCACACTTGTAGGAAGGCCAAAGCACAAGACTGGAATTTAACTATCAATATGTACCAGTTTCCCATTTAAATAGAACATCTCCATGAACTGTGATGCATAAGAGTCTTCGATGGACTGCTTGCCTCTAAAGCGTCAGTCACAGCATGGGCAGGCTGAAGTGCAGGATCAGAACTGAGAGTGGCAATAAACAAACTGGTGGGTGGGACAATGTGGCATTTAACCATTCAAATAATGTCTCCCCATCTTATTTGTATCACTTTAAAGCCTTGGGTGGTTGCAGAGTGGTGATAACTAAACAATAATGCATTAGAGGTATTGTGCCTAAATTACTGCACACCCAGGGAGATTGTAAGGTACAACCTAGAAAGGCCAATGTGTTACAACTACCAATTATGTTGTAAAACTTCTACCCTTAACTGCCTCACTGCATTTATATAATGGAAATAATTTTTATGTACACTAAGGAAGAACTATGTTCCTCCTGTGCAGAGCAAAACAATGCAGGAATCTAGACTTGCTTGCTGATGTTCCCAGTGTATCTTGGCTTCAAGGTGTTACTACTCTGACACAGACATTTATGTCATCTGTAATAGGTCACCACTGACCTAAAATGAGGACAGCCTCATAAGTATGTGTATAGTCTTTTCCTGTGTGTTTTAGGTACAAGAGACTGGCACTAGAACATAGGGACCTTTGCAAACACAAAGATCTCTTGCCTACTAAAGGTTTACATTGGTATAGCTTAGTTCCATGTTCCCATAAAGCTTTCAGAACAACTCAGATAAATGAAATAAATCCATAAATCAAACTTCATTTTCTAGGTATTCTGGAAAGGGTTTGCCTACAAGACAACAACAAGGTACTTATGCTACATGTTTACGCATTTCATGATTAATTTACATCAGAAGTGTTGCATGGCATGTCTGCATAAAAGTAAATGTCATACTTTTAACAGATAGATCAAAACAGCTCCAGATTATTAAGAAAGAAAGTTTTGCCACTGTTTAAATTAAACAGTGCTCTGTTAAGAGCTGCTTAATGAAATAATTAGAGCAGTTTTGACACCCTAGACAAAGCAGTCTGACCCCGTGACCCTTAAAGTTGTCAAAGAAGCCATTCTGCTGTAAAGTAAAATGACAGTATATGTATTTATTTTGGAAACTGAACATCCACTTTGAATGCCAACAAATGGACTCAGTTTTTGTTCTTGAAATCAGTTGTAATTTGCATTATCATTTAAAGCACTTCCATGAATGTATAATTCATAGCCAAACATTACACCATAAGCTCTTATTGTTGACCTCACAAATGACCTAAGGAATTCTCAAAAGTATATGTGCATATGATATAACTTTATAATTCACAATCATTGAAGCATTGCTAGCATAGTTATTCTAAACTGTCTAAAAGTGTCTCAAAATATAACTGTGGTTATTCTATTATTTGTGAGAACCTATGAGATTTTCGCTATTGACAGTCACTATAAGTTTTAAAACATTTCTACCATTTCAGCCTTGATAATGACTTCTTCCTATCTGATATGCTCTGTTATGAAATACTCATACATTTTTCTTAGCAAATTAAAGTTTAAACTATTTCTTTATTATAAATGAGCAAACATTTTAATGTGTGCATAAGGTAAAAGATAACTAAATAATTGTTCTACACACTTAAATATCTGTAATAAAAAAATTAAAAGATCAGCATAAGTGCTGATATTTTTATTTATCACCTTGTCTGTCCTATGCCATAGCTTAAGAAAACTCAATTCCATTCACAGTAAAACTTAAAAAAATAAATTAATAAACACAACTTACAATGCATACAAACGCCCACGCGCGCGCACACACACACAAAAACACCATTTACATAAATCAATCCCTAAAAATGCAAATTAACATAACTGAAGTGAACATTCTAAAATAAAAGTAAAGCACAAACGAAAACTTGTCGATCAGAAAATAGCAATACCAGCAAATCAGTTCCGAAAGTGTCAGACTACACTAAATACTTCTAAACCACCTAAAAAAAACTTAAACTGCAAAGCTAAAAAGCAGTCACCTCACTGCAGTACTAAAGACACCAAAAGTACCAAAGTAAAATAGAGAACTGTCTTAGAAGTAGAGCAGCAAACCACCCATGAGACAATAATATAATTCAGACATTTCATCTAATCACAACAGATGAAAACAATGCTGACCCCACTCAGTACCATTTCCTGGCAGGCACCTTACCTCTCACTTGTCCATTCTTGCTCCAGTACGCAACGTCTTCTGCAATTCAAATTCCACGCCCCCAAAACAAAGACACACATAATCTGTCACACAGGCATATCAGGTGTTTGCGACCTGTTTTCGTCATCTGAGGCCATAAAAGGAGGGCGTTCTTAAAAATGTTTTAAAAAAAAAATCATTTAAATAAATTAACTAAGATTGCGCCCTTTATGTGATCGGGCTGTACGGTGCCCTAGGCAGTTGCCTAGTTCACCTATGCCTAAGGCTGGCCGTGCCGAAACAATAAGAAAATCAGTAGGTACTTTGGACTTGCTTGTTTTGCATACCTTTCATTTGAAATAATAAACAATTGTAACCAGGAGTATGTGGGATTTAGAAAGACCACAAGTTATAGGAGAAAGGGTTTGTTAATACTAGAAAAACAGCAGGGCTTTCATATAGTTGAAACAGCTTGCAAAGGGAGACTGCTGTTAGGAAGTACACTATGGGGAGGGGCAAACTAACGTCTGTGATGGAGTGCTTTACTTAAAAATACAAATTAAACAAGGGATAGCAATTAATTTTGTCTGGAGGATAAAATATACTTTTTGTATATTTTGAAAATAGCACTCATTCCAAGGTTGCCTGGTTCTGTTAAAGAGCATTGCAGGCCAATAGATCAAACTTGGCTTGGTGGGGATCCAGGGAAAGTAGAATTAAAAGGAGAAGTTTTTGTATATTTTGAAAATAACACTCATTCCAAGGTTGCCTGGTTCTGTTAAAGAGCACTGCAGGCCAAAAGATCGAACTTGGCTTAGTGGGGATCCAGGGAAAGTAGAATTAAAAGAAGTTTTGTATATTTTGAAAATAACACTCATTCCAAGGTTTCCTGGTTCTGTTAAAGAGCACTGCAGGCCAACAGATCATACTTGGCTTGGTGAGGATCCAGGGAAAATAGAATTAAAAGGAGAAGCTTACGTATGAGCACTCCATCCAAAGAGACAAGCAGCTACACCAAGAGGATTTTCAGTTTTGTTCGGTGTTCAGTTATTCTTATGGTAAATGTCCACAACTAACATCTGGCCACAACTGTTGATTGTTTCTTTCTCCAGTACTTACATCTTCGGTCTGGCAGGGAAAACCTTATTGAAGACTTTGGTCTTGTTTACCAGCTAGTCAAGGGTAATGTCAAGGCAGTCTTTGCTGGCTTATGTTCCGAAAATGTCTGTCAATTAGACTGGTGGAAAAAAGTTTCCCAGTGGCCTCTAACTAGTTAAATACATTCTTAGCATTCTACTTCTTATCGGTATTGCTCCTTAAGGCATAAACCCTTCCTAATTCATAATATTTTCTATCATGATGGAGTTTCTTATGTTTTCTTTATACGTATGTGCCCCCGTTTGTCAATTCCCATGAAAATCTAAAAAGTTTATTTTTCGCTGGAGGAAAAATTGTAGAATATCTTAATTTATATTAATAATGCCTCAATACTGGATTGTAATACTTTTATCAAACTGTTATGATAATGAAGAATTCTCACACATTAACTGGCTGTTATTAAACTATTTTACCAATCCATTACACAGTTTGCTCCCTTGTAGAATCTCAGTTAGGAAATTACAAAAGTTAATGTCCTTGTGAACTCTGGGATTACAAACACAATAGTTGAGAAACGAGTTCTCCTGTAATAAATTATTTTCTTCACACTATCTCTGCAGAGTATCCCCACCTTTACTTTCTGAAAAAACAGACAAATGACTCCACGAGAACCTCAAAAAGCATCTTTTTCTTAGACCTGTGATCACAGCAATCTTGTAATCTAAGATGCAGCTTCTAGCAATGAACCAGCTGAAGATACTGGAACCGAACATGGTGAAATGCAGGAAAGATCCAAGTAACTCTAGTAAAAACCTCTTGGGTCGGGGTCACTGAACTAGGCAGGCGTAACCAGAATAAAACAAAATCCAAGCCCAAATCCAACATGGGTACTCTGTACAACTGTACATATTTTTCAAGTGTACCTCATTACGAGGAGCGTACCTCATTTTGGGTCTTAAAACATTCATGTTCCTCGAAGTTCCTCAAAGTTCCACATTGAAAGGA